>NC_050600.1:605211-655211 GCF_013368585.1 Megalops cyprinoides | reverse complement strand
TGTGTAGTTTTACCCAACGCTCCACTGCAGCGGTGTGTAGTTTTACCCAACGCTCCACTGCAGCGGTGTGTAGTTTTACCCAACGCTCCACTGCAGAGGTGTGTAGTTTTACTCAACGCTCCACTGCAGCGGTGTGTAGTTTTACTCAACGCTCCACTGCAGAGGTGTGTAGTTTTATTCAACGCTCCACTGCAGCGGTGTGTAGTTTTACCCAACGCTCCACTGCAGCGGTGTGTAGTTTTACCCAACGCTCCACTGCAGCGGTGTGTAGTTTTATTCAACACTCCACTGCAGCGGTGTGTAGTTTTACCCAACGCTCCACTGCAGCGGTGTGTAGTTTTACCCAACGCTCCACTGCAGCGGTGTGTAGTTTTATTCAACACTATACTGCAGCAACACGTGGATTCATTCAACGCGCCACTGGAGTGGTGTGTAGTTAAATTCAAGTGTTTGGGTTGAGGTTAAGAGTACAAATAATTCAGATTAGTTCTCACTTTTAGTACCTATTTTATAGGGAGTTCTCTGGCATATGGCCTTACACAGAGCTGGACTGATGGATCATTACAGAGCATGCTGGGATCTCTCTGTGCTGTTAGGACCGCGGTGTCTGTTTTTGCAGCATAACTAACAGGGCTCTCTGCCTCTTTGCAGTGTAGCTTTCAGAACTGTGATGTTCAGGAGAAACAGCCCCACCTAGTGGCAGGATGTGTGCACAGAAAGCACACCAGCCTGAATGCCACAGTGTGCACAGCACATGGGACTGCAGATGCCTCCTCACTTCACAGAACATATTCACTAGTGATAGAGAAACAGAACAGGTGCACACTGTCCTGTTTCACACCTCACCTGAGTACCACACACACCTGACTCCCCTGAGTACCACACACACCTGACTCCCCTGAGTACCACACACACCTGACTCACCTGAGTACCACACACCTGACTCCCCTGAGTACCACACAAACCTGACTCACCTGAGTACCACACACACCTGACTCACCTGAGTACTGCACACCTGACTCACCTGAGTACCACACACACCTGACTCCCCTGAGTACCACACAAACCTGACTCACCTGAGTACCACACACACCTGACTCACCTGAGTACCACACACACTTTTTTATATTTAAAATGTTTTTAGCGTGTTTTGTTTTGGCAGCCCAGTGCTGAGGCCTGCCCAGACCCCTGTCTGTTCTTTTCTTGTGAGATGCTCACAGATCAAACACACTCACTCCAATCATTAAATCAAATTTTATTATAAAGCATTTTTACAATCAAGGTTGTCAGAAAGTGCATTTTCCAGAGTCAATCGTAAAAATAGAAAACCCAGACTAATGGTGAAAAAAATGGAAAATTATTCCGTGACTCTGGGAAGGGACAACTGAAACCTTTGTTGTTCAGTTTTTCAACCACACAACATACTTCTTTCAGTTTGGTTTTTAGCCCCTCCCACTTTCTGCAAACCTCACCTGAACATCACCCCCACACAACTGATATTCCCCTGAAGCATTTGGAACAAGGAAATAAAAATACAGGAGGAATGTGAGCGGAGATTAGACTGATGAAACAGTATAAACCGCACAGGTAACATTCCAGGAATCACTCAAATCTGCAGATATGCTTTTCTCTATACAGCAGCAGAGACAGAGTGTGAGTCCAGCCTGATAACCCTGCCTCCTACATCCCATTAACTGAATATGGACACAACACACACTGTTTCACTGCTGTTCACTCGTTAGAGAACAGGAGATACTGCACAGATCAGCACCAGGATGGTGCTTTAGAAACTCAGACTTTCAGGATGAGAGAGACACTGGGGCCAGAGAAGCAGTGCAGGTGTGTGATGTGAGAGCATTTTACTGTGCCCAAATTCTCTGTGATCTCCACCCAGACTGCACCACAGGAGCCCCGGGGTCAGCTGGCAGAGGGGCGGGGTCTCAGGTGAGGCCTGACCCCAGCAGGTAGGTGCTACCTGTGTTTATGTTTTTCTCTGTAGTTTTTGGCTCTCAGACAAGGAAGCTCTGAGTGAGAAACAGGCAGCTGATCCGGTTCTCTGCACTGTGATGGTAAAACTGAAGATGTTGATGTGAGAAATATCTGATGAGGCGGGTTGGGTCTGAGTTTACCTGAAATCACCTGCAGACGAGCATCAGCTTGTGACCGTGAGCTGGATGCAGGAATGCTGCTGGTCCAGTTTGTTTTCTCAGTGAGAAAGACGTTCATTTCTCTGCTCTGTCTCAGACCCACAGAGCAACAGAGAGCAGGAGAGGAGAGGGGACAGAGACAACATTCAGCGTGGACACCTGGGGAACAAACCCAGCCTGAGAGAGAGAAGGAGAGAGAGAGAGGAAAGAGAGACCATTCAGCGTGGACACCTGGGGAACAAACCCAGCCTGAGAGAGAGAAGGAGAGAGAGAGAGGAAAGAGAGACCATTCAGCGTGGACACCTGGGGAACAAACCCAGCCTGAGAGAGAGAAGGAGAGAGAGAGAGGAAAGAGAGAACATTCAGCGTGGACACCTGGGGAACAAAGCCAGCCAGAAAGAGCGAACAGAGGAAAAAGAGAAAAGAGGGAAAACAGAGACAGAGGGAGAGACAGGGAGGGAGGTAAAGAAGAGGGAAACATATGAAGTGAGCAATTAAAGAGGCAGAGAGAGAAAGAAAAAACAGTGTCAGGAGCGAGAGGAGAAATGGCCTCTGAAGAATCATCTGGTGATGGTGGTGAGTTCAGCTCTATTTTCCCTCTGATAATATGGTTTCCAACAGGAAATAAATGGAGAGATTAGTACTCAGGAAGCCCTCAGGTATGCCCAGAGAGGAGGAAAAGAGAGAGGGCTTAGACCTACTGCCTGCTAGTTAGTGAAATGTGGATAAATATTTGTTGTAAAATATGACTTATTGAGAAATAAACTGCTCTTTCTTTTGGACAGGGGCAACACACCGTCTCTCAGAGCTGAGGATTGTGCTGCTGGGGGGGATAGACAGTGGGAAGAGTTCAGCAGGAAACACCATCCTGGGCAGAGAGGAGTTTGAGTCTGGAATAAGAACTGCGCAGTGTGTGAAGAGACAGGGTGAAGTAGCTGGGAGGCAGATCACTGTGATTGACACAACAGGCTGGTGGAAGTTTTTTCTTGTTGGTGATTCGTCACGCCTGCTCCTATCCCAGATCAAGCGCAGTGTGTCTCTGTGTCCCCCGGGACCCCACTCTCTAATCCTGGTCATTGATGCAAGCACACCTTTCCATGACCAGCACAGGAGATCAGTGGAGGAACACCTGGAGCTTCTCAGCAAGAGAGTCTGGAGACACACTATAGTGCTGTTCACCTTTGGGGACCATTTAGGAGAAATATCCATCCAGCAGTACATTGAGAAAGAAGGACAGGCTCTCCAGGGGGTTATAAAGAAATGTGGGAACAGGTATCATGTTTTTAACAATAAGAAGAGGGGAGATGTCACTCAGGTGACAGAGCTGCTGGAGAAGATAGAGGAGATGGTCCTGGGAAACAGTGGTCACTTTCACCTGGACAGTAAAGTTTTACAGAAGATGGAGGAGGAGAGGAAGGTGATGGAGGAACGAGTGAAACAGAGAGTGATGAAGGTGCAGAAACAGAGGGAGACACTCCAAGGTCTTCTAAAGGGTGAGATCATTTCACTGTGGTATAAAGAACAGCCAGCTCTTCATGGTGGAGTCTCTGGACAGCGCTGTGCTTTTATGCAGAAAGTTTATTCCAATATGGTCAGTAGATACATATGTGCAAAACAGGTTTTCCATTGCAAGAGAGAAAAATATTATAAAAACGTGACTTGATAAGCACCTTTCCCACACACAAGATGCTGTACAGTGTTAGATAATAGAATATAATGATATTTTAGTTAAGTATACCATATCATATATAAGAATTCAGTTGATCAGTTTTTGTGTAGTGCTTCCTGATGAGGGAGGCTAGCTCATTTAGTTTTAGGCTCTTTTCAAAAGGTGGGTTTTTAGCAGATGAGATGAGATGTCTCTCTCCTAGCATGTAAGTGTACCACATCATTCACATGTACAAATCAGATACTCTCTATATGTCAGTCCATGAACAGCTGGCTCAGCCAATCAAAGATACAGATTTCAATATATAATGCCAAACTATGACTAGCAGTTTTTCCCACATTACCTCACATACTCAGTAGGAACTGTTCTAAATGAAAGCTGCTCAGAGTCTCCACTGTTTTTCCATGCTGATGTTTACACAGGTGGAAAACTGCTAAACCCAGCTTTGCTATACATACTGCAGATCGTACTGCCGCTGAAACTTTAAAACCATAATGCTTTGCAAAATGAAGGAACTGGCAACAAGAAACAGATGTAGGCAAATATTATTACATTGACGCTGTGCAGATGGGAAAGTTAAACAGTGAAACACATTCCCATTGTTGGTCTGTTGTAGATTGTGACATTTCTGCAGAAGACCTCAGAAGGACTATTAGAGCAGAGAATGTCGGTTAGCCAACTGTCCAGTCTGCTGAAGCTGAATAGTATATTACAGTGTGTGGTGCTGCAATTTGTATTTATTCATTTTTTTTACAAAACTACACAACTAGCTCTAGTATGATATATTAAGAATTTATGTCAGCTTATGTTGTGTTACATTATATTTCCATTCTCTGCTTTAAACAAATGAACTGTCTCTTTGACAGGAAGGACGCACTATCTCTCAGAGCTGAGGATGGTGCTGCTGGGGTGGTTGGCTGCAGGAAAGAGCTCATCAGGAAACACCATCCTGGGCAGAGAAGTGTTCAGAGCCGGGAGCAGAGCAGCACAGTGTGTGAAGATCAGTGATGTTGTGGCTGGGAGGCTGATCACTGTGGTCGACACACCAGGCTGGTGGAAATTCATCCCAGCAGAACTCACACCAGGCTGGATAAAACAGGAAACACTGAACAGTGTGAAGCTCTGTCCCCCTGGACCCCACGCCATCCTTCTGGTCATTCCTGCAGACACGTCATTTAAAGAGGAACAAAGAAAAATAATCAGAGACTACATGAAGCTTCTCGGTGAGAAGGTCTGGAGACACACTATCGTGCTGTTCACCTGGGGAGAATATCTAGGAGGAACAAGCATTGAGCAGCACATCGAGGCTGAGGGGAAGGCACTCCAGTGGGTTATAGAGAAATGTGGGAACAGGTATCATGTTCTCAACAATAAGGACATGCAGGATCGAGCACAAGTCACAGAGCTGCTGGAGAAGATGGAGGAGATGGTAGCAGGAAGAACAGTGTTTCACCCCAGTGCTCAGACTCACTGTAAGGATGTGGAGCCAGCAGAGATGGAGACAGATACCAGCGAGGGTCATCCCAGCACAGAAACACGGGATCCTGAGAGAAACCCAGATGGATCCGAAGACCTGAAGCAAACTCTGCATGAAATGTGGAAGAGGAGAGAAGAGGAGCTGTTGAAGAAACTGGGTCTGAGTTTTCTTAATGAAATGGACAGTGAGAGAGAGACCCCCCAGCAGGGGGCAGCAGAGAGCACCGTGCTCCCTCCCAGTGATTTCCGGAAGTTGTTTGAGAAGGAATGGAGGCGGATGGAATCAGGGATGATTCTGCATCACGCCATCCGTTCTACAAGAAGGGGTGACAAGGGTACTGCTCTCTCCTGTCAGTTTGGTTTATCCTCATTCCTCTTTTTATTTGTGGCTCATGACATGCTCAAGTTGAACTCCTCACATGTTGTAGACTCTTGTAAGAATGTGAACTGTGTAACAGATATTAAGGTCTGAAACTTTTTAGGATAAAAGCTAATTAATCTGTGTTGTTTTCCAGTGAGTGGAGAGAATCCTCCTGAATCTGGGAGGTTTGGAGGAGCTGCTGGTTCTTCACAGGAAGAAGAGAGGGCTGTAGAGGAAACAGAGAGAGAGACCTGGGCCCCACTGTGCATAGAAGGAAAAGACTCTGTGTTTCTCGTGTTTGAAAAGGAATGGAGCAGAAGAGAGTTAGACATCATGCTTCATATCAGAAAGATGATACGGGACTGCACCAGTGGAGGACTGCCTACTAGGAGAGGGGCCAGTCTAGACCCCCCTCCGCGGAGTGAGTGAATTTTTGAACTGTAAATTGCTTGTTGAATTATATCTGTTTGACTGGGTAGCAGTGTGGAGTGGTGGGTAGTGACTGTAAGGAGCGGGGATCGTAACCCAGCATGTTGCCTGTTCTAATCCCAAGAGGGCTGGTGCTGTGAGGAGCTGAGCCACAGTAAAACCCTGCTGTGAACATGGAAGACATGTTTACACTGTAAGGTGTGTAAAGGACTCTGGAGAGGAGTGTCTGCTCAGTAACATTTCATCTAAACTCAGCTGCATCTGATGCAGAGCTGCATGCTTGTACATCATCCCTGCCGTGTTTTATGTTGGAAACACAGACCTGCTGCTGAGATGCTCTCTGTGCAGATGCTGCCATAACTGCAGTGCTACAGTGTCGCTGCTGTATCTCAGACTGTGGCTCTGACCTGTTACACCTGCAGTGTCGCCGCTGTATCTCAGAGCTGTGGCTCTTACCTGTTACACCTGCAGTGTCTCTGCTGTATCTCAGAGCTGTGGCTCTTACCTGTTACACCTGCAGTGTCTCTGCTGTATCTCAGAGCTGCGGCTCTTACCTGTTACACCTGCAGTGTCGCTGCTGTATCTCAGAGCTGTGGCTCTTACCTGTTACACCTGCAGTGTCGCTGCTGTATCTCAGAGCTGTGGCTCTGACCTGTTACACCTGCAGTGTCTCTGCTGTATCTCAGAGCTGTGGCTCTTACCTGTTACACCTGCAGTGTCTCTGCTGTATCTCAGAGCTGTGGCTCTGACCTGTTACACCTGCAGTGTCGCTGCTGTATCTCAGAGCTGTGGCTCTGACCTGTTACACCTGCAGTGTCGCCGCTGTATCTCAGAGCTGTGGCTCTTACCTGTTACACCTGCAGTGTCGCTGCTGTATCTCAGAGCTGTGGCTCTGACCTGTTACACCTGCAGTAAGAGCTGCTGATGGCGAGACCCTCATCCCTGCCTAACACCCTAACCCTAACCCTAACACTGCTTCCTTTCCCAGTGAGTGGAGATAGAAGATCTGAACCCGACAGTGCTGAACCCGACAGCACTGATCTCGAAGGCCCTGATCTTGTGAAGTCCTGCATCACTGTGTATGACTGGCTGAGAGAAAAGCATTCTGGGAATTCTGCTGGATATGGAACAGCTTCTGCAGAGAGCAACGCGGAGAGCTTTGACATCACAGAAAGCTGTGACATCACAGAAAGTGAGTGACACCAGAGACTGGTAGATTGTGTGGTCGGTGTCACTGAGCACTGATCAGTGTAACATATCACCTACTGTATTATCCTCCTCTTAACACCAACCAGGGTATTGTTTATCATACCTGTCTTAACACTGAAGAGTATGATATATTCACCTCAACACTAAACTAATATAATATCTATTATCCACCACTTATCATCGAGTGGTAAAATATATTGCTTATTATACCCCACTTCTCATTGAACAGTCTAATATACCACCTATTGTACCCCTCCTAATACAGACCTGTGTAATACACCACCTCCTCAACACTGACCATTACAATATGGCTATCAAAACCCCTCTGTCTTACGGTGATCTGTATCTAATAATGATCTATACTGTGGCCCTGTTTATGTACAGACAGCTCAGAACAGCCTGCTATAGCATGACTTAAGGTTTACTGTGGGTTTACTGACTTATGTTGTGTGATGGACATATCTGGACTCAAAGCACAAGCTCATTATAATGATGTTCTTCCTGCAGATGCTACTGTCACCATACAGCGTCATTGTATTTTATTGTATAATAAAAACAAGCTCATCTTGAATCAATAAAAATGTTTTGTCTTTTTTATTTGGAATCAGTTTTTTTCTGTTTCTCTGATGGCCAAACCATCCTCACGCAGAAGTGAGAGCAATTTAGAACAGAATAATAGAATAGAATAATTTCTTTATTGTCATTGTAACATCTACAATGAAAATTGAGTGCAATCCTCAACAGTGCAAAGGATCAATAAAAAAGCTGATAAATAATCTATAAAAATAATTTAAAAAATAAGGCTATTTAAAAAGTAAAAGTAAAAACACACAGAGATATCTACTTTCTGCCAGAAAAACTGCACAGATCCCTTATTGCACAGATCCCTTATTGCACAGTGAACGTGAACATTATGTTTTGTGGCATTTAAAGCTTGTACAGCTGTGGGATAAAAACTGTTTTTGAGTCAGTTTGTCCTTGTTCTAATGGCTCTGTACCGTCTGCCTGTCGGTAGCAATTCGAACAGAGAGTGACCGGGGTGGGATGTGTCCTTTATGATGTTATGGGCTCTCTTGAGGCAGCAGGAACTGTATAGATACTCCAGAGTGGGGAGAGGGCACCCGATGATTTCCTCAGCAGTCTTGAAGACCCTCTGAAGCTCTTTTTTGTGTGCCACAGTGCAGCTGGAAAACCACACACCGGGGCAGTAAGTGAGAATGCTCTCTATGGTGGCCAAACCATTCTCATGCAGAAGTGAGAGCAATTTAGCATCAGCCCATAACCTTCACCAACACCTGCAAACAGGAGATCAGACTGCAGTGCTGAAGGTTTACAGGATCCAGACAAATGCTCTCTCTGCAAAACAAAATGACAGACTACAGAAAGGAGGTCTGACTTACTTTCTCACAAGTGTTCATCTGTGACACCTTACACTGCTTGTAATTTTGCATTTGACGTGTAACGTCTTGACAGGGCTGAACCACTGCACTTTTGCTCCCCCTCCAACATCAGCTTCTTTTATACTTTGATGTTGCAGGGTCATGCAGAGTAATGAATGTAACTGCACCCCCCCTGGATTCACTCAGGCAATTTCACTATTGCATCAAATCACATGTCCATGACTGATGCAGATCTGACTGAGGTTGTCCGATATTCCTACTGATATTTCGATAGAACTGATTTTAATCCAGTCACAATCCAGACAAATTCAGTGTCACACCGAACATACTGCTGTGTCCTACAAAAACAAAATCAGTTTCTTCACAAATATCAACAGTGTTGCACTAATTACCCATACTGGTGGCTAACACTCCCATTTACCGTCTATCAAGCTGATAAGACTGCGATGTCTGTTTAGATAGCCCGCTATTAGCTAGCAAGCTATTTTCCCAACACAGTCCCAGTGAAAAAGCATCCCTCTGTTTCGTTCTCTTTCAGTTTGTGGATCCAGCTCCCCATACCGGGGTTGCGAGATCCTGTCGGGGTGCAGCTCTCCCGGACAAAGTAACGCCTCTGAAGAGACGCTGTTTCCCCTGCACTCTGATTTACTCGGGAAGAACAGCTGCAACTCCCGTTTGTGAAACCGTCACAGTATCCAGAGTCGGCGTCAAGGGGGGGCATTCACGGGCCATGACCCCCCAAATGAGTTATTGTGCCCCCCCTTGCAGGCCAGGCCTTCGGTGCCAAACTTTGCATTTTATTAATTATCTTATATTTATCATATGAAAAGTGAAAACCTTTTCGCTAAATGAAATGAAATAAAAACAAAAATAAGAAAAGAAAAAACACACCTTGTTGGTCATGTTTGCATAACGTCACATTTGGGGAAGTAGTATGCTCATTGGTCTGGTGCTTTGGGGCTACTGATTTGATTTGTTTGATTTGTTGATTTGTTGTCATTACGTCAAGATAAGCGCGTGCATAACGTACTGTTAGCATTAGCAAGTCAGACGACGCTTGGCGCTAATATGTTTCAGTGAGAGCAAGCAAATATCAGACTGCGCTTCGAACAGTGCAGTGTGTGTGTGTGTGAGACAGAGAGAAAGAGAGAGATTTTGCAGCATGTTTTGAAACTGGAACTGGGCTGGTGTGTTGGTTGTTGACAGCAAACTCATATTATCAAGCATTTACATCATAGACTGACTTATCGAACGGCAGTTTGTGCCCCCCGTGGTTACCCTAATGCCCCCCTATTAGATTTGTTCTGGCACCGACTCTGACAGTATCAGATTTTTACTGCATTTTTCAACTCATATTTACAAATGTTTAGACATCCAGGTAAATTTATCTTTTAATATATTTAAAATGTTTTTAGCGTGTTTTGTTTTGGCAGCCCAGTGCTGAGGCCTGCCCAGACCCCAGTGCTGTGAGGAGCAGATCACACTCACTCACTCTGATCAATAAATCAAATTTTATTATAACGATCAAGATTGTCACAAAGTGCATTTTCCCGAGTCAGTCAAAAAAAAACAGAAAATCCAGACTAATTGCAAAAAAACTGGAAAACTACTCTGTGACCCCGGGAAAAGGCAACTGAAACATTTGTTGTTCAGTTTTTCAACCAAACAACATACTTCTTTCAGTTTGGTTTTGGCCCCTCCCACTTTCTGCAAACCTCACCTGAACATCACCCCCACACAACTGATATTCATCTGCAGCATTTGGAACAAGGAAATAAAAATACAGGAGGAATGTGAGCGGAGATTAGACTGATGAAACAGTATAAACTGCACAGGTAACATTCCGGGAATCACTCAAATCTGCAGATATGCTTTTTCTCTACACAGCGGCAGGGACAGAGTGTGATTCCAGCCTGATAACCCTGCCTCCTACATCCCATTAACTGAATATGGACACAACACACACTGTTTCACTGCTGTTCACTCATTAGAGAACAGGAGATACTGCACAGATCAGCACCAGGATGGTGCTTTAGAAACTCAGACTTTCAGGATGAGAGAGACACTGGGGCCAGAGAAGCAGTGCAGGTGTGTGATGTGAGAGCATTTTACTGTGCCCAAATTCTCTGTGATCTCCACCCAGACTGCACCACAGGAGCCCCGGGGTCAGCTGGCAGAGGGGCGGGGTCTCAGGTGAGGCCTGACCCCAGCAGGTAGGTGCTACCTGTATTTGTGTTTTTCTCTGTAGTTTTTGGCTCTCAGACAAGGAAGCTCTGAGTGAGAAACAGGCAGCTGATCCGGTTCTCTGCACTGTGATGATAAAACTGAAGATGTTGATGTGAGAAATATCTGATGAGGCGGGTTGGGTCTGAGTTTACCTGAAATCACCTGCAGATGAGCATCAGCTTGTGACCGTGAGCTGGATGCAGGAATGCTGCTGGTCCAGTTTGTTTTCTCAGTGAGAAAGACGTTCATTTCTCTGCTCTGTCTCAGAGCAACAGAGCAACAGAGAGCAGGAGAGGAGAGGGGACAGAGACAACATTCAGCGTGGACACCTGGGGAACAAACCCAGCCTGAGAGAGAGAAGGAGAGAGAGAGAGGAAAGAGAGACCATTCAGCGTGGACACCTGGAGTGTAAACTCAGCCTGAGAGAGAGCAGAGGAAAAAGAGATAGGAGAAAAGAGGGAAAACAGAGACAGAGGGAGAGACAGGGAGGGAGGTAAAGAAGAGGGAAAGGGGTACGAAGTGAGAGAATGAAGAGACGGAGAGAGAAAGAAAAAGAGGGGAGGAAGAGAGGAAAAATGGCTTCTGGAGGATCGTCTGGTGATGATGGTGAGTTCTCCTCTAATTTCCCTCTGATAATATGGTTTCCAACAGGAAATAAATGGAGAGATTAGTACTCAGGAAGCCCCCAGGTATGCCCAGAGAGGGGGAAAGGGCTTAGACCTATTGCACGCTAGTAAGTGAAATGTAGATAAAAATTTGTTGTAAAATATGAGTTATTGAGGAATAAACCATGCTTTCTTTTGGACAGGGGCAACACACCGTCTCTCAGAGCTGAGGATCGTGCTGCTGGGGGGGATAGACAGTGGGAAGAGTTCAGCAGGAAACACCATCCTGGGCAGAGAGGAGTTTGAGTCTGGAGTAAGAACTGCGCAGTGTGTGAAGAGACAGGGTGTAGTAGCTGGGAGGCAGATCACTGTGATTGACACAACAGGCTGGTGGAGGTTTTCTGTTCTTAATGATTCGTCACGCCTGCTCCTATCCCAGATCAAGCGCAGTGTGTCTCTTTGTCCCCCGGGACCCCATGCTCTCCTCCTGGTCATTGATGCAGCCACATCTTTCCATGACCAGCACAGGAGATCAGTGGAGGAACACCTGGAGCTTCTCAGCGAGAGAGTCTGGAGACACACTATAGTGCTGTTCACCTCTGGGGACAGTTTAGGAGAAAAATCCATCCAGCAGTACATTGAGAAAGAAGGACAGGCTCTCCAGGGGGTTATAAAGAAATGTGGGAACAGGTATCATGTTTTCAACAATAAGAAGAGGGGAGATGTCACTCAGGTGACAGAGCTGCTGGAGAAGATAGAGGAAATGGTCCTGGGAAACAGTGGTCACTTTCACCTGGACAGTAAAGTTTTACAGAAGATGGAGGAGGAGAGGAAGGTGATGGAGGAACGAGTGAAACAGAGAGTGATGAAGGTGCAGAAACAGAGGGAGACACTCCAAGGTCTTCTAAAGGGTGAGATCATTTCACTGTGGTGTATAGAACAGCCAGCTCTTCATGGTGGAGTCTCTGGACAGCGCTGTGCTTTCATGCAGAAAGTTTATCCCAATATGGTCAGTAGATACATATGTGCAAAACAGGTTTTCCATTGCAAGAGAGAAAGAAAGAAAAATATAAAATAAAAAAAAATGAGTTGATAAGCATCTTTCCCACAATCAAGGTGCTGTACAGTGCGAGATGATAAAATACAAAGAGATTTTAGTAAAGTATACCATATACATATATAATAATTCATTTATAATATATTACACATATTCAGTGAATTATAAACTGAGTGGTAACATGGACGATTACCAGTAAGATGAAACTGAAATGTGCAGTTCTTCCTGATGAGGGAGGCTGGTTCATCCACCCCATTCAGGTGGGGCTTTTAGCTCATTCAGGCTTGGGATCTTTTCAAAGGGTGGGTGTTTTAACAGATGAGATAAGATGTCTCTCACCTAGTATTTAAGTGTACCACATTACGCACATGTACAAATCAGATACTCTCCATATGTCAGTCCATAAACAGCTGGCTCAGCCAAAGTACAGATTTCAGTATGTAATGCCAAACTATGACTAGCAGTTTTTCCCACATTACCTCACACACTCAGTAGGAACTGTTCCAAATGAAAGCTGCTCAGAGTCTCCACTGTTTTTCCATGCTGATGTTTGTACAGGTGGAAAACTGCTAAAACCAGCTTTGCAGATCGCACTGTCCCTGAACATGTAAAATTAACCAGCTTTGCAAAGAGAAGGAACTGGCAACAACAAACGGACAAAGCTGAAAATTATTACATTTATGCTGTGCAGATGGGAAAGTTAAACAGTGAAAATATTCCCATTGTTGGCCTGTTGTAGATTGTGACATTTCTGTAGAAGACCTCAGAAGGACTATTAGAGCAGAGAATATCTATTAACCAACTGTCCATTCTGCCGAAACTGAATAACATATTATAGTGTGTGGTGCTCTAAGTTTTATATATATATATGTATATATATGTATATATTTACAAAAATCCTCAATTAGTTCTTGTATAGTATATTAACAATTTCTAAGACTTTTCTAAAAGAATTTATAAGCTTTTGTGATTGTGTTTTTTTCCATTCTCTGCTTAAAACAAATGAACTGTCTCTTTGACAGGAAGCAAGCACTGCCTCTCAGAGCTGAGGATGGTGCTGCTGGGGTGGGTGGTTGCAGGAAAGAGCTCATCAGGAAACACCATCCTGGGCAGAGAAGTGTTCAGAGCCGGGAGCAGAGCAGCACAGTGTGTGAAGATCAGTGGTGTTGTGGCTGAGAGGCTGATCACTGTGGTCGACACACCAGGCTGGTGGAAATTCATCCCAGCAGAACTCACACCAGGGTGGATAAAACAGGAAACACTGAACAGTGTGAAGCTCTGTCCCCCTGGACCCCACGCCATCCTTCTGGTCATTCCTGCAGACACGTCATTTAAAGAGGAACAAAGAAAAATAATCAGAGACTACATGAAGCTTCTCGGTGAGAAGGTCTGGAGACACACTATCGTGCTGTTCACCTGGGGAGAATATCTAGGAGGATCAAGCATTGAGCAGCACATCGAGGCTGAGGGGAAGGCACTCCAGTGGGTTATAGAGAAATGTGGGAACAGGTATCATGTTCTCAACAATAAGGACATGCAGGATCGAGCACAAGTCACAGAGCTGCTGGAGAAGATGGAGGAGATGGTAGCAGGAAGAATAACGTTTCACCCCAGTGCTCAGACTCACTGTAAGGATGTGGAGCTAGCAGAGGTGGAGACAGATACCAGCGAGGGTCATCCCAGCACAGAAACACGGGATCCTGAGAGAAACCCAGATGAAATCAGACACCTGAAGCAAACTCTGAATGAAATGTGGAAGAGGAGAGAAGAGGAGCTGTTGAAGAAACTGGGTCTGAGTTTTCTAAATGAAACGCAGAGTGAGAGAGAGACCCCCCAGCAGGGGGCAGCAGAGAGCACTGTGTTCCCTCCCAGTGATTTCCGGAAGTTGTTTGAGAAGGAATGGAACAGGAAGGAAACAGCGGCGTTTCTGTCACAGAGGAGTGACATGGGTAATGCTCTCTACTGTCAGTTTGATTTATCCTCATTCCTCTTTTTATTTGTGGCTCATGACATGCTCAAGTTGACCTCCTCACATGTTGTAGACTCTTGTAAGAATGTGAACTGTGTAACAGATATTAAGGTCTGAAACTTTTTAGGATAAAAGCTAATTAATCTGTGTTGTTTTCCAGTGAGTGGAGAGAATCCTCCTGAATCTGGGAGGTTTGGAGGAGCTGCTGGTTCTTCACAGGAAGAAGAGAGGGCTGTAGAGGAAACAGAGAGAGAGACCTGGGCCCCACTGTGCATAGAAGGAAAAGACTCTGTGTTTCTCGTGTTTGAAAAGGAATGGAGCAGAAGAGAGTTAGACATCATGCTTCATATCAGAAAGATGATACGGGACTGCACCAGTGGAGGACTGCCTACTAGGAGAGGGGCCAGTCTAGACCCCCCTCCCCTCAGTGAGTGAATTTTTGAACAGTAAATTGCTTGTTGAATGCTCTCTGTGCAGATGCTGCCATAACTGCAGTGCTGCAGTGTCGCTGCTGTATCTCAGAGCTGTGGCTCTTACCTGTTACACCTGCAGTGTCGCTGCTGTATCTCAGAGCTGTGGCTCTGACCTGTTACACCTGCAGTGTCGCTGCTGTATCTCAGAGCTGTGGCTCTTACCTGTTACACCTGCAGTGTCTCTGCTGTATCTCAGAGCTGTGGCTCTGACCTGTTACACCTGCAGTGTCGCTGCTGTATCTCAGAGCTGTGGCTCTTACCTGTTACACCTGCAGTGTCTCTGCTGTATCTCAGAGCTGTGGCTCTGACCTGTTACACCTGCAGTGTCTCTGCTGTATCTCAGAGCTGTGGCTCTTACCTGTTACACCTGCAGTGTCGCTGCTGTCTCTCAGAGCTGTGGCTCTTACCTGTTACACCTGCAGTGTCTCTGCTGTATCTCAGAGCTGTGGCTCTGACCTGTTACACCTGCAGTAAGAGCTGCTGATGGCGAGACCCTCATCCCTGCCTAACACCCTAACCCTAACCCTAACACTGCTTCCTTTCCCAGTGAGTGAAGATAGAAGATCCGAACCCGACAGCGTTGAACCCGACAGCGCTGAACTCGAAGGCCCTGAACCCGACAGCGCTAAACCCGACAGCCCTGAACCCGACAGCGCTGAACCCGACAGCCCTGAATCTGACAGCCCTGAACCCAACAGTGCTGATCTTGTGAGGGCCTGCATCATTGTGTATGACTGGCTGAGAAAACAGCATCTTGGAAATTATGCCATAGGATATGGAAAAGCTTCAGCAGCCAGCAACAGGGAGAGCTGTGACATCACAGAAAGTGAGTCATACCAGAGACTGGTAGATTGTGTGGTCGGTGTCACTGAGCACTGACCAGTGTAACATTATCACCTTCTGTATTATCCTCCTCTTAACACCAACCAGGGTATTGTTTATCATACCTGTCTTAACACTGAAGAGTATGATATATTCACCTCAACACTAAACTAATATAATATCTATTATCTACCACTTATCATCGAGTGGTAAAATATATTGCTTATTATACCCCACTTCTCATTGAACAGTCTAATATACCACCTATTGTACCCCTCCTAATACAGACCTGTGTAATATATCACCTCCTCAACACTGACCATTACAATATGGCTATCAAAACCCCTCTGTCTTACGGTGATCTGTATCTAATAATGATCTATACTGTGGCCCTGTTTATGTACAGACAGCTCAGAACAGCCTGCTATAGCATGACTTAAGGTTTATTGTGGGTTTACTGACTTATGTTTTGTAATGGACATATCTGGACTCAAAGAACAAGCTCACTGTAATGATGTTCTTCCTGCAGATGCTACTGTCACCATACAGCTTCATTGTATTTTACTGCATAATAAAAACAAGCTCATCTTGAATCAGTAAAAATGTTTTGTCTTTTTTATTTGGAATCAGTTTTTGTTCTGTAACGCCTCTGAAGAGATGCTGTTTCCCCTGCACCCTGCTTTACTCGGGCAGAACAGCTGCAACTCGCGTCTGTGAAACCGTCACGGCATCGGACGCCCCGCCTCCGTCTGCGGCCGCGCGCTTCGTTACCGACAGCAGGGCACGCGCCACCCGCGCAATCCGCGAGCGCCACTTCCTCCTCTGCGTGCCGACCGGTGCGCGAGGCTACAGTCGCGCGACTCCCGTGTGCGGAGGTTGCGTGATGCGTGATGCGTGATGACGTAATGTCGCTCACCTGTCATTTTCTAATGACGGCAGCTCATCCTCGGCTCTGACCGCGCACGGAAACGCTGATCCGTGGTCAGCAGCAGGTATCGGCGGTTTGTGGCTGTGCAGAAAGACGGACGCGAATCCAGCCCTTCTGATCGGGGTGACGGTCAGTGCACTTTGACATTTTTGCGGAAATGTTTACGGCTGTCCGCAGCTGAGCCCGGGTTTCCACAGGTACTTGCTGGTGGTTAGTCACTCAGAGCTGCCTGGTAGTTGTGCTGTTGTCATTAGAATCATACGCGACTGGACACGGGGTTGGGAATACTCGCATTAAATGTGCTGCTTAATTATTGATTTTGAATGAGTTGTGTGTGGATTAAAACCGATTCGTTTAGTTTGCACTGGGGTGTGTTGGGACGTGTGAGGACTATGCAAGAAACGCACATTTTTACACATCGGACTTAATGTCTAACGCGTGTGGCGCACGCATCACTTCCACATGGGGAAAAAAGAAAAAAAAACCGACAACATGACGGAATTTCACAATAACGTGTTAGGATTTATTACCAGTGAAGCTGAAGGTGTCTGTTTAATGTGAGCTCTATCGGGGCGCTTGTGTGACTGCACAGTCTAACTCATATAGTGTGTGTGTGTGTGTGTGTGTGTGCGTGCGTGTGTGTGTATGCGTGTGTATGTGTGTGTATGTGTGTGTGTGTGTGTGTATGTGTGTGTATGTGTGTATGTGTGTGTGTGTGCGTGTGTATGTGTGTGTATGTGTGTGTATGTGTGTGTGTGCGTGTGCGTGTGTGCGTGTGTATGTGTGTGTATGTGTGTGTGTGTGTGCGCGTGTGTGTGTGTGTGCGTGTGTGTGTGTGTGCGTTGGCTGGAATATGGAGCCAGGCTGTCACTCTGAATGTAATATTGAAGCCGTGAAGCTGCGCGAAGCTGAAAGAGCGGCACAGCGCTCTATTCACACTGCTGACCTTCCACCCCCTGCTGTCAGCAGCTTTCACTGTGAGCAGTTCTGCTGAGTGTCTGTGCTATTGTGATAGTGTGTGTGTGTGTGTGTGCATGCTGTTGTGTGTGTGTGTGTGTGTGCAGGTTTGTGTGTATGTACAAGTTTGTGTGTGTGTGTGTATGTGCGTGTGTGTGCAGGATTGTGTGTGTGTGTGTGTGCTGGTGTGTGCGTGTATGTGCAGGTTTGTGTGTGTGTGTGTGTGTGTGTGTGTGTGTGTGTGGGGGTGTGTGGGGGTGTGAGTGTGAGTGAGTGAGTGAGTGAGTGAGTGTGTGTGTGTGTGTGTGTGTGTGTGTGTGTGGGGGTGTGAGTGTGAGTGAGTGAGTTTGTGTGTTTGTGTGTTTGTGAGAGGAGCGCTCAGTCTCATGGTCCTCCTGTTTCTCTGCACGCAGCTGAGAGCTCGGGTCATGGCGGGTCCCGGGGAGGGCAGTGTGCTGGAGGGGGAGCTCACCTGTCCCGTGTGCCTGGACCTGTTCCGGGAGCCGCACCTGCTGCCGTGCGGCCACAGCTTCTGCCTGGCCTGCGTGCAGCGGCTGAGGAAGAGGGGGGAGAGGGGCCGCTTCCGCTGTCCCGAGTGCCGCGAGAGCCTCCGCTGCAGCGGAACCTTCCAGAAGAACTACAAGCTGGCCAACATCGCCGAGGACTACCGGCGGAGAGGCCAGCCGCTGCCCCAGGCCACACCCGCCGTGCGCTGCGACTACTGCCCCCCGGGCGAGCAGGCGGCCGCGGTGAAGACCTGCCTGAAGTGTGAGGTGTCCATGTGTGCGGAGCACGTCAAGCCCCACCTGGAGCGCCCCGCGTTCAGGGAACACCCCCTCACGGAGCCGCTGGGGGACGTGAAGGAGAGGAAGTGTCCCGAGCACGATGAGACGTTCCGCTACTACTGCACGGACGACAGCGTGTGCGTGTGCACCGCCTGCACCATCGAGGGCCGCCACGCCGGGCACACCATCAAGACCCTGAAGAACACCATGAAGGACCTGAAGGTGAGCCCCCCTCCAGCCCACCTCCAGCCCACCTCCAGCCCACCTGCAGCCCCCCTGCAGCCCCCCTGCAGCCCCCCTGCAGCCCACCTGCAGCTCACCTGCAGCCCCCCCGCCAGCCCACCTGCAGCTCACCTGCAGCCCCCCCCGCCAGCCCACCTGCAGCTCACCTGCAGCCCCCCTGCAGCTCACCTGCAGCTCACCTGCAGCCCCCCTGCCCCCTGCAGCCCACCTGCAGCTCACCTGCAGGCCCCCTGCAGCTCACCTGCAGCTCACCTGCAGCCCACCTGCAGCCCCCCTTCAGCCCCCCTGCAGCTCACCTGCAGCTCACCTGCAGCCCCCCTGCAGCTCACCTGCAGCTCACCTGCAGCCCACCTGCAGCTCACCTGCAGGCCCCCTGCAGCTCACCTGCAGCTCACCTGCAGCCCACCTGCAGCCCCCCTTCAGCCCCCCTGCAGCTCACCTGCAGCCCCCCTGCAGCTCACCTGCAGCCCACCTGCAGCTCACCTGCAGCCCCCCTGCAGCCCCCCTGCAGCCCACCTGCAACCCACCTGCAGCTCACCTGCAGCTCACCTGCAGCCCCCCTGCAGCCCCCCTGCAGCCCCCCTGCAGCCCACCTGGCCTCTCTCCGAGCCACCGCCCATCGCAGGACACACACAGGGCTCTGGAGGCACTCAGTGTTGTTTGTGTCACAGTCACCGCCCCCCCCCCCCCCCCCCCCCCGCCCCCACAGGACTGACCTGTGACTGACAGCTGGTGTGTTTCTGCTTCTGGGTAAAGGACAGCTGTAGGATTTGGCCTGTAGAATGTGGGTGGGGTTCCGCAGGTGATGTCACAGCGGGAGGGCGGAGTGAGAGCAGCACAGGCTGTGACATCATTCAGTGGCAAAGTCTGCAGCCTGATTACATCACTCATCGGCAGCATGCTACAGGGAGGAGCGTTAGGCTCTGTAAACCGCAAGCAGAAAAAACTCTCTGTCTGGTGCAGAGCTGCAGCCCAGAGCACAGCAATGCCTCTTTCGGCTCTGTCTGTGTCGACTGCTCTCATTGGCCAGCCTGTGTCAGGTCTGTCAGGATCTGCTTTTCTCATTGGCCAGCTTTAATGTGTACCACCTACACAGTCATACATAAGTGCACTGTAAGTAAGGCAAACACAGATATTATAATGATGCTGTACTGAATGCGTGTGTCAGGAGAGCCTGGAGGAGCAGCTGCAGAAAGCTGACAGGAAGATCTCCCGCACAGAGAGGTATCTACAGGAGCGAGCAGACGCTGAGAGAGAGAGCACGGTGAGTGAGGGATCCAGCCGCAGGAGATCTGCTTTACGGTTACCTCTCTCTCTCTCCCTCTCTCCCTCCATATCTCTCTCTCTCCTTCTCTCTCCATCTCTCTCCCTCTCTCTCCGTCTCGCTCTCCCTCCATATCTCTTTCTCTCTCTCTCTCTCTCTCCCCCTCTCTCCCTCCATCTCTCTCTCTCTCTCTCTCTCCCTCCATATCTCTCTCTCTCCCTCTCTCTCTCTTTCTCTCTCTCTCTCTCTCTCCCCCTCTCCCTCCATATCTCTCTCTCCCTCTCTCCCTCCATATCTCTCTCTCTCTCTCTCCCTCCCTCTCTCTCATTTCCTGTCTAATTTCCTGTCACTCATCTGATTTTGTATTTCCTGTCTCTCTCCTGTGTCCCTGTCTGATGCCGTCACGTCCGGCCCGCCTCTGCAGCGGTTTGTGGAGGAGGCGGAGCGGCAGGTGTGTGCTGCGGGGGAGCAGCTGCAGGTGCAGCTGGACGGGTTTCTCTCTGCGCTGCGGGAGTGTGTGCGCGCTCACAGCGGGACGGGGCCCGAGCTTCAGGAGAACCTCAGCAGGATCAGCCAGGACCGAGAGCGTCTGCAGGAGGTCCACAGCGGCATCGAGGCGCTGCTGCAGGAGAACGACCCCTTCCGCTTCGTCCAGGTGAAGCCTGACTGTGCTGAGCTGCGGTGTTTCAGTGTCACAGTGTTTCAGTGTCACAGTGTTTCAGCGTTTCAGTGTCACAGTGTGTCTGTCACAGTGTTTCAGTGTTTCTGTGTCACAGTGTGTCTGTCACAGTGTTTCAGCGTTTCTGTGTCACAGTGTGTCTGTCACAGTGTCACAGCGTTTCTGTGTCACAGTGTGTCTGTCACAGTGTTTCAGCGTTTCAGTGTCACAGTGTTTCAGCGTTTCTGTGTCACAGTGTGTCTGTCACAGTGTCACAGCGTTTCTGTGTCACAGTGTGTCTGTCACAGTGTTTCAGCGTTTCTGTGTCACAGTGTTTCAGTGTCACAGTGTTTCAGCGTTTCAGTGTCACAGTGTTTCAGTGTCACAGTGTTTCAGCGTTTCAGTGTCACAGTGTTTCAGTGTCACAGTGTTTCAGCGTTTCAGTGTCACAGTGTTTCAGCGTTTCTGTGTCACAGTGTTTCAGCGTTTCTGTGTCACAGTGTTTCTGTGTCACAGTGTTTCTGTGTCACAGTGTTTCAGCGTTTCTGTGTCACAGTGTGTCTGTCACAGTGTTTCTGTGTTACAGTGTGTCTGTCACAGTGTTTCAGCGTTTCAGTGTCACAGTGTTTCTGTGTTACAGTGTGTCTGTCACAGTGTTTCAGCATTTCTGTGTCACAGTGTTTCAGTGTTTCTGTGTCACAGTGTCTCTGTGTCACAGTGTTACAGCCATTGTTACAATGTTACAGTGTTACTGTGTTTATGTCTGAAACATGTCCTGGGAAATTGTTCCATCTTCTGGGACAAATGTTTTCTTCAGGATCAGAGCTGATGTTTATTGCTGTGTACTTGTATGACTGGTGTGTGAAGCTAATCCCAGGCTCTGTGTGTTTTATTTTGAAGGAGTTCCATTCAGCTGGAAAAAGGTGAGAATCACAGCCAACCTCTGTCTGTATCTGTCTGAATCTGCTCACTAACCAGCCCTGGAAGCTGCTCAGAGTAACAAGATAGATTCATATTTGGCTGTGATTAGAGGAAGCTGAAACAGCCGCAACCCTCACAGACTCACTCGCTCACTCACTGATCTGCCACAAGGGGGCGATATGGCTCACAGGGTGGTCAGAGCCAATGAGGGATAGCCATTCGCTTCCTGTGTGATGGGTGAATGAACGACAGCTGGTGTGGAGCATGCTTCAGTTCTCAGAGCCAGAGAGCAGAGCTGCTCCAGCCACTTTCTCCGGTGTCGTTTGTATAACTGTAATGGTTTGTGTATGTTTGAACCTGGGCATTGTGCAAAATGCGCTGGGGCCAAATATACTGAAAACTACACTTAGCTGAGATGTGCCATTTGCAGATATGTGAAACAAAGCTTTTCAGCTGAGTAAATTACTCAGTAAATTTTAAATTACTAAGTAAATAAATAAGTAAATATTTTGATATAATTAGAAAAAAATAGCATTCACATAGTATGTGTGCATGTACGCGTGTGTGTGTGTGTGCTTGTGTGTGTGTGCGTGTGTGCGTGCGTGTGTGTGCACGTGTGTGTGCGCGCGTGTGTGCGTGTGTGCGTGTGTGTGCGTGTGTGTGTGTGTGCGTGTGCCTGTGCGTGTGGTATGTGGTGTGTGTGTGGCAGTGTAGCATAGTGGTTAAGGAGTAGGACTCGTAACCGAAAGGTTGCCGGTTCAATCCCCGCTGGTACACTGCTGCTGTACCCTTGGGCAAGGTACTTAACCCACAATTGCCTCAGTAAATATCCAGCTGTATAAAAGGATAACATTGTAAAGAACTGTAACCTATGTAAGTCGCTTTGGATAAAAGCGTCTGCCAAATGAATAAATGTAAATGTAAATGCGTGCGTGTGTGCGTGTGTGTGCGCGTGCGGCATGCGCGCGTGTGTGCATGTGTGCGCGTGTGTGTCTGCGTGTGTGTGCGTGCAGGTTTCGCAAAGCCCTGAAGAGGCCGCTGTTCTCCCCTGACTGCGTGTCTGTGGACACAGAGGGGCTCTCTGAAAGCATGGAGGCCAAACTGGAGGAGTTTCAGACTGAAGTCAGGCTGCAGGTCACCCAGCTCATCGACTCTGTGTGTGAGTATGAGAGAGGGGCGGAGCCACGGCCTCAGTCACCATGGTGACAGTGTGCACTGTCATTATTCCCTTCTCAGGGACACCTTACGCAGCACTGTGAGTTAGACACTGTGCATCCACTGGAGTTAGACACTTGTTACAGGAGCAGCTCACCAACAGCTATGTGTGTGTGCATGTGTATGTGTGCGTGTGTGTGTGTGTGTGCGTGCGCGCGTGTGTGTGGGTTCCTGCATGCGTGCGTGTGTGTGTGTGTGCGCGCGTGTGTGTGTGTGTAGGTGCGGAGAGCAGCGCAGCGGTCGAGGATGAGGAGGAAGAGGAGGAAGATGAGGATGAGAGTGATGCTGCTGAAGACAGTGAGCATGAGGAAGCAGAGGAGGAGGAGGAAGAGGAGGAAGGGGACAATCGCAGCGAATCTGCTGATGACTTATACATCCCAGAGGAGGAAGAGGAGGATGATGATGAGGATGTCTCCTCTGACTGATGACATCAGAGGTGTCTCTGTGGGGACATGCTGAGCGTGCAGAGAGGTCAGAACCACAGAAAAGCCACAGACTCCAGCGCCCGGGCGGCCAGGCCCCGGCTAACGTCATTCACAGTTACATAATAACCTGTTCAGTACATATTTAATATGCTAAATATCAGTATATTTAGTATGCTCACCTGGGAATGGTCTTTGTGCAAATATGTAAAAATAAAGATGGAAATGAAGTCATTTGAAGTCAGACCTACAGTGGGGAATGTAACAGCCTTTCTGATACAGGGGGGTGGGTCTCTGCGTCCTCTCAGCCAATCACAGCTGTGACATTGAAGAACAGAGCCAAATACAGCCAAGTTGCTGCTGGACGAGCAAATCATGTTATTGCATGAATGTCAGACAACAGAGCCAATAAAGTTGTTGTATTTGCAGCTGTGTGTGACTGTGTTTGGAGGGGGTGTCTGCGCAGTGTGCTGTGTTTGGAGGGGGTGTCTGCGCAGTATGCTGTGTTTGGAGGGGGTGTCTGCGCAGTGTGCTGTGTTTGGAGGGGGTGTCTGCGCAGTGTGCTGTGTTTGGAGGGGGTGTCTGCGCAGTGTGCTGTGTTTGGAGGGGGTGTCTGCGCAGTATGCTGTGTTTGGAGGGGGTGTCTGCGCAGTGTGCTGTGTTTGGAGGGGGTGTCTGCGCAGTGTGCTGTGTTTGGAGGGGTGTCTGCGCAGTGTGACTGTGTTTGGACGGGGTGTCTGCGCAGTGTGCTGTGTTTGGAGGGGTGTCTGCGCAGTGTGCTGTGTTTGGAGGGGTGTCTGCGCAGTGTGCTGTGTTTTGGAGGGGGTGTCTGTGCAGTGTGACTGTGTTTGGAGGGGGTGTCTGCGCAGTGTGCTGTGTTTGGAGGGGTGTCTGCGCAGTGTGCTGTGTTTGGAGGGGGTGTCTGCAGTGTGCTGTGTTTGGAGGGGGTGTCTGCGCAGTGTGCTGTGTTTGGAGGGGGTGTCTGCGCAGTGTGCTGTGTTTGGAGGGCATGTCTGTGCAGTGTGCTGTGTTTGGAGGGCATGTCTGTGCAGTGTGACTGTGTTTGGAGGGCGTGTCTGTGCAGTGTGACTGTGTTTGGAGGGGGTGTCTGCGCAGTGTGCTGTGTTTGGAGGGCATGTCTGTGCAGTGTGCTGTGTTTGGAGGGCATGTCTGCGCAGTGTGCTGTGTTTGGAGGGGGTGTCTGCGCAGTGTGCTGTGTTTGGAGGGGTGTCTGCGCAGTGTGCTGTGTTTGGAGGGATGTCTGCACAGTGTGCTGTGTTTGGAGGGGGTGTCTGCGCAGTGTGCTGTGTTTGGAGGGGGTGTCTGCGCAGTGTGCTGTGTTTGGAGGGGTGTCTGCGCAGTGTGCTGTGTTTGGAGGGGGTGTCTGCGCAGTGTGCTGTGTTTGGAGGGGGTGTCTGCGCAGTGTGCTGTGTTTGGAGGGCATGTCTGCGCAGTGTGCTGTGTTTGGAGGGCGTGTCTGTGCAGTGTGCTGTGTTTGGAGGGGGTGTCTGCGCAGTGTGCTGTGTTTGGAGGGGGTGTCTGTGCAGTGTGCTGTGTTTGGAGGGCGTGTCTGCGCAGTGTGCTGTGTTTGGAGGGGGTGTCTGCGCAGTGTGCTGTGTTTGGAGGGCATGTCTGCGCAGACCTGATCTGCTTTATGGCCTGGGTGGCGCAGCTGTGCCTCGGTCTGATTGGCTCTCTGTCAGAGGGGGGAGAAACGGCTGGCAAAAAATTTAGAATTTTGAACAGGACCAAAATGAAAGATTTAGTACCGGAGCTCGTAAAGTCTGCCTTTGTGATTTGTGTTATTATTTTATTGCTTTGATTATTATAATCCCACTGGCACTAGCATCAGCAGTCAGGTCTGTTCAGTTCGGTGTTTTTTCACTGTAAGGTTGTTTGTGGCAGGAAGGTAGTTACTGAGTGCAGTGAGGCTCAGAAACATTTCTAGCCCTGAAGGAGATCCACACAGAAGTCCAGCAGAGAAGCCAGCCGCTGCTTACACTTTTCACATGTAAAAATGCATCTATTAGCCTCTCTCAGTCGGATTCGGTTGTCTTGCATTCTGATTCATGTCTAAGGTACAGTAAATTAGTGCCTGCTCTCCTACGGCTGGGAGAAAGGGGACTCAGAGCCTCCAGGTAAAGGTGTCCTGTATTGGTGCTGAGTGTGAACACCTGTAATGGAAGCCACCTGGAGCAGGAACACCTGCAGAATCACTACAGTAGCATTTGGCATGTAACAGGGCAGGTCATGACCTGTGGTGTCCATCAGCACCTTCTCACACACTCAAACACACATGCACGCTCATGCAGGAAGGGACAGAAACGAGACAAACCAGTCAAAGATCGTTTTTTAATCTTTTTCTTTTTTCCAACATCCATCTTTTTTCTCATCATTTTCATTCCTTTCCGAGCTGTGTCAAATTTTTAAGACTTTAATGGTGAAATTAAGTTTATTTAAAAAAAAGAAAAACAGAACGCGGTTGTTGCTTTTTACCAGACACGAAGCCTTTCCGTGGATTTGAACAGTGATGGAGGGAAGGCGCAGGGCGCTGTGGAGTGCCTCAGAGGCAGCGCAGGTCAGCGTTATTTCACTCTCACTGATCAGACCCCAGGTAGTAAACACAAGCAGCTCACTGAAACACTCTTTTCACTCTCCTCTCCTCATGTGAATACTTGCTTTAGCTCTGATGTCACTGTGCTGGAGTGGGCACAGACAGAATGGGCTGGCTGTGTGTGTTGTTGTTTTTATCCTGCCAGATTGTGATATAGATCTGATTTATTCCAAAAGTGTAGCTGCTGTTCGCAGCCTGTATTTTAATTTGGGTTGCTATGATAACGGGTGTGACTGAGCTACTCTGGCTATGATAACGGGTGTGACTGAGCTGCTCTGGCTATGATAACGGGTGTGACTGAGCTACTCTGGCACTGTGGCTAACTGTGGTACGATGCATGGCATATGCTCTGTCCCTGATAAATAAATAAGTTAAAATTCAATGATTTTAAGCTACGAAACACCACAGACATGGACATGTAAACTCTAGAATTAGTTGGTTAAGTCACATTAGGCAGGAGAGCAGGCTGACCACTAGGGGGAGCTGCTCTGATGAGACAGGTGAGACGGCGATTCTTTCAGCTGATAATGGATGGCTTTGACTTTCACACGAGGATGGAGGTGACAGATGGGACAGGACAGGTGACAACCACAGGTGAGGAGCTGTGAAGAAGCTGATGATACAGAACAATGACCTCTGGCCAAGGCTTTCATGAGATGCATGAACTTATTCATCATCATCATCATCATCATCTTCATCATCATCGTCCTCATCGTCGTCCTCATCGTCGTCATCCTCATCATCTTCATCCTCGTCATCTTCATCATCTTCATCTTCGTCATCCTCATCATCATCGTCTTCATCATCATCTTCTTCATCATCGTCGTCATCATCATCGTCATCGTCGGGATCGATCCTGCCAGCCAGCACATCCTCGATCCAGTCCTCCAACTCATCTGCAGTGGGCATGTCTTCCTCATCATCCATCTGCATCCACACACTGTCAGCCTATAGGAAGACATGTGGCCAGTTAGACCCCGCCCACTCCCACACACTGTCAGCCTATAGGAAGACATGTGGCCAGTTAGACCCCGCCCACTCCCACACACTGTCAGCCTATAGGAAGACATGTGGCCAGTTAGACCCCGCCCACTCCCACACTCTTAACCTCAAGTAGCTGTTCCCTAACTACACCCACATACACAGGCCTGCATCATCTCTCTCTTAGAGGTGAAGATCTCACTCACGTCTTCAACGTCCACAACGCCAATCTGAGGGGAGGACAGGTCGATGTCGAAGGTCTTCTCCCAATAGGGGACAAGCTACAAGACACAACAGAAGAACTTGCTTAGATGTGAAGGGTGTGTGGGACTTCTTTCAGCTTGGTTGTACTTTGAGTGAAATTGGCCATGTTATTGTAAAAAATATAAAATTCTACTCTGTTTCAGGGAAACACGGTTTGTTTGACCTGAATTCTTAGAACTTTATATTCACAGTCACCGTCTTCAATGACTTAGTCTTCAAATTTAATCATAGACTTTTTCCACTAGGGGGCACTGTGACTTGGTGCTGTGCATAGCTCTGCCCTGCACAGTTAAACCAAATGCTCTTGGGAATATTCATCAACAGTGAGATGTGTATTTGACTGTAATCCCTACTCCCCCCATGGTAATCTCACTGACTGCCAGGGAGTTCCCTGCTCATGAAGGCTGAAGCAGCAGAGGGCAGTCTACAGTGGGGTGAGGCAGTCTACAGCGGGGTGAGGCAGCCTATAGCAGGGTGAGGCAGCCTATAGCGGAGTGAGGCAGCCTATAGCAGGGTGAGGCAGCCTATAGCAGGGTGAGGCAGCCAGTTGCAGGATGTGGCAGTCTACAGCAGGCTGAGGCAGTCTACAGTAGGGTGAGGCAGTCTATAGTAGGGAGACGCAGTCTATCGGATAATGAGGCAGCCTATAGGAGAGTGTGGCAGTCTACAGCAGGCTGAGGCAGTCTACAGTAGGGTGAGGCAGTCTATAGTAGGGAGACGCAGTCTATCGGATAATGAGGCAGCCTATAGGAGAGTGAGGCAGTCTACAGCAGGCTGAGGCAGTCTACAGCAGGGTGAGGCAGTCTGTTGGATAATGAGGCAGCTTATAGGAGAGCGCTTTGAATCAGGAGAGAATGCAGAGGTAGGATCTTAGCCTCCTGAGTCGTAATTGGTGGAGCTCTTACCAGAGGGAAATCGTCCGGGTCGATCCAGATGATACTGAGATCAGGGTTGTCTGTGTTCTCCTGTGCCACTTCCTTCAGAATCTCCAGGAACTCAAAACCATCTGGAAGAGGTCAGAGGTCAGAGGCAGAGGATCATTACATGCAGTCTCTACAGCAACCATTTAGAAGTGAGTTCATCACCTAGACCAGCCATAATCAGGGACTAGATCCTGTTCAAATGAGTTATGACACTGTATAACTGCAAATATACCTTAGCAAGTTTCTTTCTTATTTAAAGATATGTTCCCACCAATTCTGGTGGATTCAGAAGGTTCCTGAGTGGTTCAGCTTGTGTTTGTTTGAAGTGTAGACTGAACCCTACATTTGCCAACATTAATTGGCAGAACAAATTTGCCTTGTTCTACAGGGTATGGAGGTGGGTGGGTTGGCAAAAGTATGAATAACACAAAGGCAGAGGTGAGAGTGGGAGCCATCATCTGGGTCCCTGCAGGGTCAAAGGTCACACAATGTCACAGGTATGATCTTTGGAGAACCTGGATCGTCCTCCTCAGCAAAAGCTACGATGTGCTGTCCATCAATGTCATCCTCCTGAAACAGACCAGACAGATATATGAGCAAACCTTTGACTTTAAGGCCTTCTGATGATATCTATGGTGGATGAAAAATGCCAACCATTTTCTTTAGTACACATAAAATTTATAATATTTGCATGTAATGGTGATATATACTCTATGAGGTCATATCTATGGTAGGTGATAGTCTTATATACCGTCTGAGGTGATATCTATGGTAGGTTATAGTGGTATACAGTGCTGGCCAAAAGTATTGGCACCCCTGCAATTCTGTCAGATAATGCTCAATTTCTCCCAGAAAATGATTGCAATTACAAATGTTTTGGTAGTAATATCTTCATTTATTTTGCTTGCAATAAAAAAACACAAAAGAGAAAGAAAAAAAAGTCAAATCAAGTATCAATTTACACAAAACTCCAAAAATGGGCCGGACAAAAGTATTGGCACCCTTTGAAAAATCATGTGATGCTTCTCTAATTTGTGTAATTAACAGCACCTGTTACTTACCTGTGACACATAACAGGTGGTGGCAATCACTAAATCACACTTGCAGCCAGTTAAAATGGATTAAAGTTGACTCAACCTCTGTCCTGTGTCCTTGTGTGTACCACATTGAGTATGGAGAAAAGAAAGAAGACCAAAGAACTGTCTGAGGACTTGAGAAGCAAAATTGTGAGGAAGCATGGGCAATCTCAAGGCTACAAGTCCATCTCCAAAGACCTGAATGTTCCTGTGTCTACCGTGCGCAGTGTCATCAATAGGTTTAAAGCCCATGGCACTGTGGCTAACCTCCCTAGATGTGGACGGAAAAGAAAAATTGACGAGAGATTTCAACGAAAGATTGTGCGGATGGTGGATAAAGAACCTCGACTAACATCCAGACAAGTTCAAGCTGTCCTGCAGTCCGAGGGTACAACAGTGTCAACCCGTACTATCCGTCGGTGTCTGAATGAAAAGGGACTCTATGGTAGGATACCCAGGAAGACTCCACTTCTGACCCAGAGACATAAAAAAGCCAGGCTGGAGTTTGCTAAAACTTACCTGAGAAAGCCAAAAACATTTTGGAAGAATGTTCTCTGGTCAGATGAGACAAAAGTAGAGCTTTTTGGGAAAAGGCATCAACATAGAGTTTACAGGAAAAAAAACGAGGCCTTCAAAGAAAAGAACACGGTCCCCACAGTCAAACATGGCGGAGGTTCCCTGATGTTTTGGGGTTGCTTTGCTGCCTCTGGCACTGGACTGCTTGACCGTGTGCATGGCATTATGAAGTCTGAAGACTACCAACAAATTTTGCAGCGTAATGTAGGGCCCAGTGTGAGAAAGCTGGGTCTCCCTCAGAGGTCATGGGTCTTCCAGCAGGACAATGACTCAAAGCACACTTCAAAAAGCACTAGAAAATGGTTTGAGGGAAAGCACTGGAGACTTCTAAAGTGGCCAGCAATGAGTCCAGACCTGAATCCCATAGAACACTTGTGGAGAGATCTGAAAATGGCAGTTTGGAGAAGGCACCCTTCAAATCTCAGGGAGCTGGAGCAGTTTGCCAAAGAAGAATGGTCTAAAATTCCAGCAGAGCATTGTAAGAAACTCATTGATGGATACCGGAAGCGGTTGTTCGCAGTTATTTTGTCCAAAGGTTGTGCTACCAAGTATTAGGCTGAGGGTGCCAATACTTTTGTCCGGTCCATTTTTGGAGTTTTGTGTAAAATGATAATTGATTTAATTTTTTTTTCATTGTCTTTTGTGTTTTTTCATTGCAAGCAAAATAAATGAAGATATTACTACCAAAACATTTGTAATTGCAATCATTTTCTGGGAGAAATTGAGCATTATCTGACAGAATTGCAGGGGTGCCAATACTTTTGGCCAGCACTGTATACCATATGCAGTGATATCTATGGTGTATGAGCGTGGTATATACTATATGCAGTGATATCTATGGTGTATGAGAGTGGTATATACTGTACGAGGTGACGTCTATGGTGTATGAGAGTGGTATATACTGTACGAGGTGACATCTATGGTGCATGAGAGTGGTATATACTGTACGAGGTGATATCTATGGTGGGACTCTTACCCAGGTCTCATACATGCTGTGAGGCTCCAGTTTTCTCAGGGTTGGTCTGAAATGAAAGAAGTGTGATCATTTTTTCTAGTTCAGGCTATTTAACCAAGAGGTACACTACTGTACAGTAATTTCATGTTCAAGCATCTCCAGCAGCTATATATTTATGCTTAAATATTTGAATGACTGCGTGTGGGAATTTGACTGCATATTATTATTGTTGTAGAGGAAATAAGTGCATCCCAGCCAGGGCTTATATTAATTAACATTAATAATATTTTCATTAACATGTGTGCGTGGAACTCTGATCCTTTAACAAGCCCTGAGATGGAGAGCACCAAAACTGATCTAACATGTGCTTGCTTCACTGTTCATCTTCCAGTCCAGCTCACCTGCCTGTCTCTCAGTACGGTTCACCTGCCTGTCTCTCAGTCCAGCTCACCTGCCTGTCTCTCAGTACGGTTCACCTGCCTGTCTCTCAGTCCAGCTCACCTGCCTGTCTCTCAGTACGGTTCACCTGCCTGTCTCTCAGTACGGTTCACCTGCCTGTCTCTCAGTCCAGCTCACCTGCCTGTCTCTCAGTACGGTTCACCTGCCTGTCTCTCAGTCCAGCTCACCTGCCTGTCTCTCAGTACGGCTCACCTGCCTGTCTCTCAGTACGGCTCACCTGCCTGTCTCTCAGTACGGTTCACCTGCCTGTCTCTCAGTACGGTTCACCTGCCTGTCTCTCAGTCCAGCTCACCTGCCTGTCTCTCAGTCCAGCTCACCTGCATGTCTCTCAGTACGGTTCACCTGCCTGTCTCTCAGTACGGCTCACCTGCCTGTCTCTCAGTCCAGCTCACCTGCCTGTCTCTCAGTACGGTTCACCTGCCTGTCTCTCAGTCCAGCTCACCTGCCTGTCTCTCAGTCCAGCTCACCTGCCTGTCTCTCAGTACGGCTCACCTGCCTGTCTCTCAGTACGGTTCACCTGCCTGTCTCTCAGTACGGTTCACCTGCCTGTCTCTCAGTCCAGCTCACCTGCCTGTCTCTCAGTACGGTTCACCTGCCTGTCTCTCAGTACGGCTCACCTGCCTGTCTCTCAGTCCAGCTCACCTGCCTGTCTCTCAGTACGGTTCACCTGCCTGTCTCTCAGTCCAGCTCACCTGCCTGTCTCTCAGTCCAGCTCACCTGCCTGTCTCTCAGTACGGCTCACCTGCCTGTCTCTCAGTACGGTTCACCTGCCTGTCTCTCAGTACGGTTCACCTGCCTGTCTCTCAGTCCAGCTCACCTGCCTGTCTCTCAGTACGGTTCACCTGCCTGTCTCTCAGTACGGTTCACCTGCCTGTCTCTCAGTACAGTTCACCTGCCTGTCTCTCAGTACGGTTCACCTGTCTCTCTCTCAGTCAGCTCACCTGTCGTGTTCCTCGATGAAGTCGACGAGCTCTGCCTCGCTGTAGGGCCTCCCTGGGATGCTGGTGGGTTCCTCCATGAAGGGCTCGTAGAAGTGCACCTCGTTCAGCTTCAGGTGCAGCTTCTTGGCAATCTGGGGGGGGGGGGGGGTCAGATGTTACATCAGCATCAGGGCCTGAGGGTGGGAAGTCTCACTGGAGGGCTAACAACTGATTCTATACATCACTGCGATTCTCTGACATTATTTCATACTTTGATTGTGACAGTGTGAATCTCTGATGTTGCAATTCTCTGACACTGTGAATCTCTGACACTGTGAATCTCTGACACTGTGAATCTCTGACACTGTGAACCTCTGACACTGTGAATCTCTGACACTGTGAATCTCTGACACTGTGAACCTCTGACACTGTGAATCTCTGACACTGTGAACCTCTGACACTGTGAATCTCTGACACTGTGAATCTCTGACACTGTGAATCTCTGACACCTTGGAATCGAAGGTGGCAAAGAACTTGATGAAGGGGTGGAACTCCTCCGCTGCATCATCATATTCCACAAAGTCTGAAACAGAAACAAACAGAAAAAAATCACCAGAAAATCACAAAACGTTTCACTTGCTTTAAGTACAAACATATATGACTATAGAACAACATAGATGTAGAATAAACAGAGATATGCCATGAAAAAGTATTACTGACATTTTTGATCATGGTTGAATTACACTGATACATGGAATGAATATTATGTTAGAGGCTTTCAGCATGCCAGATGACATCAGCCTGTGGTAAGTATGACACTGTATTAGCCATATTACATCCCTCTGAGTTTTGATGGATTGATTCCCAATACGTACGAGGAGACTTCTCGCTCTTGAAGTAGCCCACCAGTTTGATGTCCTCATCCACGTTATGGAACCCTTTGAGCTCACGCTCGTTATCAATAATCTCCACAGGGTCCTCAATCACCTAGAAGACAGGGCGGGGGGTGGGGGGTGTAGGTGGAGAGGGAAAAATAGACGGGATGAGTTTTAAAAATTAAAAATTCATCCTGTGTAAACTAAAAAGAAGTTTTCATACTAAACTAAAAAGTTGTTTTTACACGCTTAAAGTGTGGAGTGCAGCATCCTTCTCAGGGTGAGGTGTTGAGTGCAGAGCGTGTGATCAGTGTCAGGGTGAGGTGTTGAGTGCAGAGTGCGTGATCAGTGTGCTCAGTGTCAGGGTGAGGTGTTGAGTGCAGAGCGCGTGATCAGTGTCAGGGTGAGGTGTTGAGTGCAGAGTGTGTGATCAGTGTCAGGGTGAGGTGTTGAGTGCAGAGCGCGTGATCAGTGTCAGGGTGAGGTGTTGAGTGCAGAGCGCGTGATCAGTGTGATCAGTGTCAGGGTGAGGTGTTGAGTGCAGAGCGCGTGATCAGTGTGATCAGTGTCAGGGTGAGGTGTTGAGTGCAGAGCGCGTGATCAGTGTGATCAGTGTCAGGGTGAGGTGTTGAGTGCAGAGCATGTGATCAGTGTGATCAGTGTCAGGGTGAGGTGTTGAGTGCAGAGCGCGTGATCAGTGTCAGGGTGAGGTGTTGAGTGCAGAGCGCGTGATCAATGTGATCAGTGTCAGGGTGAGGTGTTGAGTGCAGAGCGTGTGATCAGTGTCACTCACATCATAAAGGAACTCCACCAGCGTGTCTGCAGCCAGCTCGCCATCATACTCAATGATCTCGTTGTCTGAGAAGATGTAGATGCTTTCTACCTCATCCAGACCTGAAGGACGCAGACTTACAGTGAGGCCAGCAGGTGATACAGCGGACAGAGCTATACACAGGAGGTTCCTGCACATGGAGAACATTACCCTACATGGCCACTAGGTGTCAGGCTCTGTGCTAATGGCAGCTGCAGTGAAGAGGAGCCTTTTAAACTCTTCTGTAGATGCCTACATTCTGCTGACAGATCAGTTTGGTTGTGCAGCAGGAGTCAGTACAGCAGCGTGTCTATCCAGTCAAAAACAACAGTGGGGAAAGATACTGTTTCAAACAAAAAACTTCCCAGCTGAATGCATGCTATCCTACTACAAGGGCATTTTTCCTTGCAGAATTTGACCTTGCATGGGTCACTTTATTGCGACATTGTGCTAGACTCACGAGGGTGTTATACAGTGAAGGCATAGTCTCTGCTGTGTCTGAAGCTGATTCACAGCGAGGGTGTAGAGTCTGTTGTGTCTGAAGCGGTTTCACAGTGAGGGAGAGTGTCTGTTGTGTCTGAAGCTGTTTCACAGTGAGGGAGTAGTCTCTGCTGTGTCTGAAGCTGTAGTTTAGCTGTTATGATGGGATGGAGGAGGAGAAGAGAGAGAGATGGAGAGTTGGGGTTACCCAGTTTTTTGGCCACAGCGCTGTCCTTCTTTTCATCTACAAGGCCGAACCCAATGTCTTCATCGTCAAGATCATCCAGGACCTGGGCAGCAAGCTATAGGGTGAGAGAGAGAGAGAGAGAGAGAGAGAGAGAGAGACGGGGGGACAGGTGAGTCCTCAGGGCAAGGGTAAGACTACCTGGACAGCTGTTCTTTTTCATTCTTCATTTAGACACTATAGTAGTATTGTGTGTGTGTGTAGGTGTGTGTGAGAGAGAGAGAGAGACAGAGAGGGCCCTATGATAGCATGATGGCTTCTCTCTTATTTATAATGAAGGTCCATTAAAAATTTGTGAGGAAAATGTAATAATTAGTAAAATCTCCAGTTGCTTAACATTATAAACAAATGTTCGCATGTTATTTTGAGACATCATTTAGTTTTTTCCTGTCATACAAAGAGATTAAGCCGATTGTTTTACGTTTAAAGTTTGATTGGGTGTTTCTGTCAGATGGCAGTATTAGCGAAAGAGCACATCGCTGGTGAATGGCTTGAACCAAAGACAGCTGTGTTTACTGCCTCTCATTAACTTGCTTCTTACTGATAAACGAACACATTATTATTATTACAGCACGGTACTGCCGAGGCCGAGATGCTGGAAGTGCATCCATGGCTCAGCTAGCAGAGTCTCGCTGCCATGGCAACAGCGCAGTCCTGAGCGAGTCGGGCCTGGACAGCAATGCCAGTCGTTAAAGGCAAACCTGTAATGCAGTTACACGTCCTGTGGAAATTTAGCTGCTCTCTAATGCGGACAGAGACACGGGTAACGCAGGAATATACTCACTGCCGGCCAGTGAAGCCCACAGCTCTTATCTGCATGACTTATGAAGTGAGAGGGTCGGGACTTGAATGTGGGCCAAAAATGTGACTTGTGCATGTTTTATAAGACATACATTAGGAGTAGCTGTGGAAAGCATGGAGTTATGCCGCCACTGAGGAACCAGCCCACTGCTGCCCATGCAGATATGAGGCCTGCACTCTGCTGTGGCTTTGGAGGATCCACCATTATGAAAGTGAATGAATGGAGCATAGTTCTCTCAGTCACACTTTTGCAAGGGGAATTTCAGTGTGTTGTGAGGGTAAAATGTGTGCAGTGACGCTGTCCTTAAGAAACTGTTCCTGATCGGGAATGTCACCCTGTGCATCTGACCTTTAACCTCTTCAGCTGCGGTCAGTGGAGGCTCAGGGGTATTTGATTTAAGCAGATGAGTTTCAGTAGCTGAACTGTGGCAGAGACCTAGGTGAGAATGAGTTCAGGCTGAGTTTCACGCTGATGCTGGAGAGGCTTTCTCCCACAGAGAGCTCTGAGTGCGGCTGATTATGCCTGCGATGAGGTGCTGTGATTGGCAGCAGAGTCAGAGGCGGGCTCGCACAAGGTCACATGAACTGCAATGGGCTAAATGGCTCATCCTGGTCTTTGAATTTGCTTTCATATTTTAACTTTATTAGAATGTTATTCAAATTGTGAATTACATTTTATGAGATAGACATACCTTTAATAAAAGGTGTGTGTAAGTGAGTGGAATGCAGCTAACTATGCACACCCACACGCGCACACAGACACACACTTGTTCTCACTCTCCACGGTTGTTTGAAGGCTGCAGTATGTGCCCACGGTTGTTTGAAGGCTGCAGTATGTGCCCACGGTTGTTTGAAGGCTGCAGTATGTGTCCACGGTTGTTTGAAGGCTGCAGTATGTGTCCACGGTTGTTTGAAGGCTGCAGTATGTGCCCACGGTTGTTTGAAGGCTGCAGTATGTGTCCACGGTTGTTTGAAGGCTGCAGTATGTGTCAGGGGGACGGACAGCATTGGCTGTGCTTTGGTGAAGTATTTTTTAACTGTATGTGCAGGAATTAGAGCTCTCTGTGTTTCAGGCCCTTAAAAGCCAGGAGCCAAGAATGCTGCTCAGGCACTTTCTAAATCTGGGAGAAACTGAACCCAATGATAGACATCTGTGCTGACCAATGGGAGTTCTACATGTGTGTGAAGGGGGTGGAGAACGATATGTTCCAACTGGGTCGAGGAAAGTAGGCGTGGCAACAGCTGCTGAGAAAACAGGTGTTTCTAATTCTGCTGAAAAACGCAGATACTGAACACACACACACACACACACACACACACACACACACACACGCACACACACACAAACGCTCTCTCACACATACGCACGCACACTAACACACATGGACACATGCATGCACACACCCACAGATGCACACTCACACACACTGACATGTGCACCCATGCACACTGCACAAACACCACTCACACACACACTCACACACACACACTCACACACATGCACAAACACATACCCACACATGCAAACATTTCTAATAAGTACATACAATAGTAAAGGTGTATGTAAAGTAATTATGTTAGTATCAGCATCTTGAATGTGGCATTGTTTTATAAATTCACTGCGATAACAGAGTGCAGACACATTTATTTTTGGTGCCGTACTGCTGATGGTGACATGGTCCGGATGGTTTGATTATTCACGGCTTTTTTACATGGTCTGTTTTCACACATGTACAGAGTGAGCTAAACCCTACAGCCAATGTGCACAGATGTGCTTCATAAATTGCACTGCTTCCCAGGAGCATCTAACTTTCTCCTGTAATTATGGAAAAGTATCAGAGAGTCACAGCTTACTTATAGTAATATCTATCATGTTTATTTGGCCCGTGTTTCTGACTGAAGCAGCCGTTTTGAGGCTGGCCAGGCTGTGCTGAGGGCCAGTGTCAGGACTGCACTTCTTAGCCGGGTTCGTTTTTGTTTTCCCCGTCGATGTGCTTTTGTTTTTTCCTGTGTTCCAGCCCTGCCCTGCTCTCCGCCCTGTCTCTGCCCACCTGATTACCTGACCGGCTCCACCTGCCTGCCGGCACACCTGCGTCCCATCTCCTTATTAGCCTTGCCCTGTTTATTCCCCGTTTGTTTCTTGTCTCGTTGCGAGTTGGTCTCAGTTATTCTGTTACGCTATGTTTCCCTGTTCTGCCTGCTTCGCTGAATTTTTGCCTGTTTACTTGACTTCGTCTTTGGATCTGTTTTTTGGTTTTGTTTGCTGTGCTTTTCTGGATTGTGACTTCGCCTACTTTTTGACCCTGATTCCTGGACTGCATTTTGGCTTAATTAAACCCGTTTGTGCATCCTGCATTCCTGTCTGTGCCTGAGTCCCTGTCTGCGCCTGAGTCCCTGCCTGCGCCTGAGTCCCTGCCTGCGCCTGAGTCCCTGCCTGCGCCTGAGTCCCTGCCTGAGCCTGAGTCCCTGCCTGAGCCTGAGTCCCTGCCTGAGCCTGAGTCCCTGCCTGAGCTGTGACAGCCAGTCCCACAGCGAGCATTTCTGAGACTAACACCAGGATCATCACCCCACAGCGCGCTCTACAGGACCCACGTCTCCATGATCAAACCCCATCTCTCCAGCAGTGATGAGTGATATGCATCGTATGATGGGTAAAGTGGTGACATATTTACGATGATAGATGATTATGTATCTGTATTTATGCTGTCATTCAATGTCCTTTATTTTACTGCAGGGTGTTAAGGCTATCCAATATCGATGAGAAAGAATTCAGATCTTTAACAAATATTTGAATATTGATCCAGGTAATGAATCAGTGATGTCATGGTGACATGTTTAAAACTCTCCACCATTGTTTGTAAATTTGTCTCTGGGCCCAGGGTACCCCTCTGTGGTGCTTTGGTTAGCATTTGCTCCAGCTGTCATGATCTTGTCTTTAATGTGAAAGCGTTTATTTGCACAGTGAAATAATCAGATCTGTTCTAATTCAGTTTAGCGCCAAAACATTTACGTGTAGCTGTAGGCAGCTCTTGTCTCTTTTGCCTTGGCTGCTGTGCTGTTAACCTCGTTTGCTGACCAGTTGTCTAGACTGTGGTCTAAGGGCTCATCTACCTGTGACCTTGTGACTTGGTGAATAGGGAACAATCCGAATTCTCCCCACTCCAGTGTGGTCGCTGGTCCCAGAATGTTCTCTGCTGTCCGCCGCCATCGTCCTCTGGTTTGAGTGGAGTCGCACAACCAGTCAAACCAAATCACACCACCAGGGGGAGCTCCACTCCAAAGCAATAGCAGCAGTGCTAAGCCGAAGCTCAGCTTGTTTCTGCCAGTGCAGCCCCACCACTCAGCTCAGAGCGACGAATGAAAATCCAGATCAGAGGAGACACCTCAGACACACCGCACTGTCAGCTCACAGTCATCCAACCTCACAGCCTCCTCAGCCAGTAGAAGGTCATTATTGCAGCTGATTTTCTGTTTTGCTTTAGTGATCTCACTCTCCACAGGGCTGATTCAGACCTGCTGTGTCTCAGGTTAATGGCCATCCCTGGCTGTGCAGCAGAGCATGAGATTTGACGCCTCAGAGAGACCTGATGGACAGCAATGCAGACTGCACCCCAACCTACTGAAGCTAACACAGACTGCACCCCAACCTACTGAAGCTAATACAGACTGCACCCCAACCTACTGAAGCTAATACAGACTGCACCCCAACCTACTGAAGCTAACACAGACTGCACCCCAACCTACTGAAGCTAACACAGACTGCACCCCAACCTACTGAAGCTAATACAGACTGCACCCCAACCTACTGAAGCTAATACAAACTGCACCCCAACCTACTGAAGCTAATACAGACTGCACCCCAACCTACTGAAGCTAACACAGACTGCACCCCAACCTACTGAAGCTAATACAAACTGCACCCCAACCTACTGAAGCTAACACAGACTGCACTCGCTGAAGCTTACACAGGTTTTAATAAAGCTCAGTGAAGCAATGCGCGTCTCAGACGCCTGTAAGATCTTTCTGGCGTCTCGCACTGCCTGTCCTGCTGCTGCTTCACTGTTATAGGAGAACGGATCCCCTCTGAGACGGGGACAAACTCCGTGCTCCGTCAGTGCCTGAAGCCATCCGTGAAAAAGCAATGTTTGCTAATGTATTAATGTATTATCAGAATACTTTTAATGGATTAGTGAATGAATGAATGAAAGGATGAATGAATGATTAGAGGAAGGGTTAGGTGTTGTCAAGGTTTTCCTTCTGCTGCAGGGGGTAGTAGAGCGTTTTAGCTGTTGTGTCAGTACCCCCCCCCCTCCACACTTGCTGCCACAGGGATGCAGTCACAGGCCTGGGCCAGGCAGGGTGTGGCATGGTTAGAGTTCCTGAACATACCTGGTACGTCAGGGCGACAGGGCTGGTAAGCAACTGCAGGAAAAAGTTACGCTTTAGACCACAGGGAAATTAGTCGAGGACAGGTTCATTCACCCACAGGACAATCAGCACACTGCAGAATCATTCACCCACAGGACCACACTGAAGAATCATTCACCCACAAGACAATCAGCACACTGCAGAATCATTCACCCACAGGACCACACTGCAGAATCATTCACCCACAGGACCACACTGCAGAATCATTCACCCACAGGACAATCAGCACACTGCAGAATCATTCACCCACAGGACAATCAGCACACTGCAGAATCATTCACCCACAGGACCATACTGAAGAATCATTCACCCACAGGACCATACTGTAGAATCATTCACCCACAGGACCACACTGCAGAATCATTCACCCACAGGACCACACTGCAGAATCATTCACCCACAGGACAATCAGCACACTGCAGAATCATTCACCCACAGGACAAACCACAGATCAGAGGAGAACTCTTCAACAGGACAGTTGGCAGATGGGAGAATTATTCATACATATGGTTCATACTGGAGGCAGAATCATTCACCCACAGCACAACTCGCATAGGACAAAATTGCCAAATTACAGTCTGATAGCAACACCTCAGTCTATGGGGTCCTCAGTTAAAAAATAATAAATACAAGATTTCTGCATTCATAACATGCAACTCCTACATCTGGTATGAAATCAGCTGAACATCATACTTCTGTTCAACATGTGAATTCCTGATTTTCTCTGACTTGGTGATTGAATGATTGATGAATGAATGAAGTCAGTGATTTCTGTTCTACTTGGAAGCTCTTTGAACACGCATGTTTCTGTAAGTTGCTATTCTGTTCACAGCTTTGTGCTTTTGGGGAGGATTTCAGACTCGTCTGGATTTTCAAAAGTTGACCTTTGCAGGCAAAATGTCAATTGCTACTCAAGCAGACAAGTACAAGCTCTGTTTGTTTTTGAAAAATTACAGAATTTTTGCCCTTTAATTTAGACCAAAAGTACTTAAGTGTCAGTTTATTTTTGATGCTTAGATGCTTTTCTTAAATATGGAATATGGAATAAACAGAGGAAATGTAGATTTGCAATTATCATTTAACATGTAGATTCGTGTTTATTATTGATAAAGAGAGTATTATTTTTAAACATACCAACAGCAGCACAGGGGCGCAAGTGTCAAAGAAAAGAGCTGCACTGACTGGCTGGTGTGTGTGTGTGTGTGTGGCTTTTGGAAGGTCAGTCTGCAGAGCAGGTGTCATTGATCGGCTGTAGGGGTATCAGGATTCTGCTCTGGTATTTGCAGACTCTCTCTGCTCCGGGTCACACAGCGAGGTGGGGGCTCCAGACCCCAGCATCTGTGCAGAGAGCGGGATCAGGCTCCTTCTCAAAGGGTATGGTACTGAGCAGAATGTGAGCTCAGGGTTCCAGTGTGGCTTCTCTGACTGATACATCTTCCTCCCCAACCTGACCCAATCAGCGACAGATGCCCCGCCCCAGTGATGAGCTCACTGTCGCTCCCTGTGGCCGGTCGGCAGACTGCAGTGAGTCAGTGAGTGACCACCTGTGCTTCACTGGCTGGACTGCTACAGGAAGGACCCCGTCACGACTGGGATTCAAACTCACAGCCCTCTGATCAGGGAGTATCCACCACAGTGGTGTGATCACACCCTGACAGCTGGGACAGCAGTCGGGGGAGGGGCAGGCTGAGGGACCTTTTGGGCTGGGGCTCAGGGTGGTTAGCAGCCTGCCTGCTGTAGTCATTTGGGACTAAACTGGGCAGAGGGAAACGCCACCATATAAGGCTGCTGGGAGTCGCCTCAGCAACACTGACCCCTCTAACAAACGGGAGAGGACACTCGATCCGACGGCTGGCACACTCTCTCTCTTTCACTCGCTCTCTCTCCCTCTCCCTTTCTCTCTCAATTCAATTCAAGAAAGCTTTATTGGCATGAACGTTACAACGACATTATTGCCAAAGCCACATACACACACATAAAAAAAGAAGAAAAAAGAAAAAGGGACAATTATGTTGAACAGAATTGGAGTGATATCACAAAACAGGACAATTCTAATAATAATCACAGACAGAAATGGAGCTGGTGTTTTGTTATGGGTGGCCTCACTGGCTGTCTGTCAGGTTATGGCAAGCTGCTACTAATTTTGAGTGGCCAAATCCTTGTTCTCTCCCAGAATGTGTGGTCATTTTGTCAGTAATGTGTAATGTCTCTGTGCTTGGGCAGCAAGTAATACACCTCTCTGTGACTCTGCTGTGACTCAGTACTCTGACTCAGTACTCTGACAGCTGTGGCTCCAGGGAGAGGCTGTGTGATGCTGCACTGTTGGTTGTAATGGGGGTGTCGGTGGAATTTTCCCAAACAGAATTCCTCTGACTGACGCCACCGCTGAGAGTCAGGACAGCGGAGGAAAGTGGAAGAGCAGCTCTCCGTCAGAGCGGAGGAAAGAGCAGCTCTCCGTCAGAGTGGAGGAAAGAGCAGCTCTCCGTCAGAGCGGAGGAAAGAGCAGCTCTCCGTCATAACGGAGGAAAGAGCAGCTCTCCATCAGAGCGGAGGAAAGAGCAGCTCTCCATCAGAGCGGAGGAAAGAGCAGCTCTCCATCAGAGCGGAGGAAAGAGCAGCTCTCCGTCAGAGCGGAGGAAAGAGCAGCTCTCCGTCAGAGCGGAGGAAAGTGGAAGAGCAGCTCTACGTCAGAGCGGAGGAAAGAGCAGCTCTCTGTCAGAGCGGAGGAAAGTAAAGAGCAGCTCTCTGTCAGAGCGGAGGAAAGAGCAGCTCTCCGTCAGAGCGGAGGAAAGAGCAGCTCTCCGTCAGAGCGGAGGAAAGTGGAAGAGCAGCTCTACGTCAGAGCGGAGGAAAGAGCAGCTCTCTGTCAGAGCGGAGGAAAGTAAAGAGCAGCTCTCTGTCAGAGCGGAGGAAAGTAAAGAGCAGCTCTCTGTCAGAGCGGAGGAAAGAGCAGCTCTCTGTCAGAGCGGAGGAAAGAGCAGCTCTCCGTCAGAGCGGAGGAAAGTGGAAGAGCAGCTCTACGTCAGAGCGGAGGAAAGAGCAGCTCTCTGTCAGAGCGGAGGAAAGTAAAGAGCAGCTCTCTGTCAGAGCGGAGGAAAGTAAAGAGCAGCTCTCTGTCAGAGCGGAGGAAAGAGCAGCTCTCTGTCAGAGCGGAGGAAAGAGCAGCTCTCCGTCAGAGCGGAGGAAAGAGCAGCTCTCCGTCAGAGTGGAGGAAAGAGCAGCTCTCTGTCAGAGCGGAGGAAAGTGGAAGAGCTTAAGATGTATTCACATGATTTTTTTTATGTTTTATGAATCATGGAGAAAGTATTTTGATTATTGCTCCACTCTAAAGTATCTTGTCACAAATTACATTTGAATTTTTTCAGCCCTGTCAAATACAAATTACAAAATACTCAAAAGTAATTGAAATATGTATTTCAAATACAAGTAACAGAAATACTGCCCATCTCTGCCACTGTTTCAAGACCACACCTTTTGCATTGAAAATTGCTGAAATGCAATATAACGGCAACCAACATCCCTGCAGGTAAATAACGCACTGACCCTCCCAGCACCCCTGCAGGTAAATAACGCACTGACCCTCCCAGCACCCCTGCAGGTAAATAACGCACTGACCCTCCCAGCACCCCTGCAGGTAAATAACACACACACTGTTAACACACTTACACACAGTTACAATAACTTTTTCACTTCATAGTTTTTGCAGATTCCGGATCTATGTTCTGCAACGTGGCTACTTCTAATATACACAACTGCATGCACTAAGCACCACAAACGGATGCAGCCACACCCCTCTCTGGCATGACCACACCCCTGTCTGGCATGACCACACCCCTGTCTGGCATGACCACACCCCTGTCTGACATTACCACACCCCTCTCTGGCATTACCACACCCCTGTCTGGCGTTACCACACCCCTCTCTGGTATGGCCACACCCCTATCTGGCACTACCACACCCCTCTTTGGCATGGCCACACCCCTCTCTGACATTACCACACCCCTCTTTGGCATGGCCACACCCCTCTCTGACATTATCACACCCCTCTCTGGCATGGCCACACCCCTCTATGGCACTGCCACACCCCTTTCTGTAAAACTTGAGAAAGTTGTGAAACTCCTGAAGTGTGCCAGAGAATGAGTGTGTGAACAGGTAGGAAAACATGCTGACCAAACAAACTGCAGTAATACATTTCCCCCTGCAGAGGGAGGCAGAGAGACAGAGCGAGTGACAGAGGAACGGAGGGGGAGAGGACAAGAGTGGAAGACTGAAAGAACAAGAGAGGAAAGAGGGAGAGAGACAGAGACAGACAGAGAGAGGGAGAGAAAGGGAGAGAGAGAGAGACAGACAGAGAGAGGGAGAGAGAGAGAGAGACAGACAGAGAGAGGGAGAGAGAGAGACAGAGAGAGAGATGGAGAGACAGAGAAAGAGCAAGTGAGAGACGGACAGAGGTGAGAATGGACATGTTGCTGTGTGTCTACACGGGCAGAAAGAGGATCTCTGCGGAAAGAGCTGGTCTGAGGGTTACAGTGGCGGTGACAGCAGGGGTGAGTAGCGTGGGGGTAAATTTAGCCTCACACAGGCAGCTAGCGTCCTGCACACGTCCCAGCTATTTTGGCGAGGGGGCCTCTTTGGGATTCGCTGACACATGCAGCAGCCTCACACCTTGCCAGGGGTGCAGAATACGAGGTGAGGGGCACCCCAAAGACAGGCAGCAAGACAGAGCACCCCTGAGGTACACAGTGGGACACAATCACGCACGCTCGCTCGCTCGCTCACACACACACACACACACACACACACACACGGACGCACGCACTCACTCCTTCACACACACACACACACACACACACACACACACACTTGCTCACTCGCTCACGCACACACACGTGCACACGGACACACGCACGCACTCACTCTTTCACACACACACACAGTCACATGCACACACGCACACATGCGCACACATGTGTATATACCCCCACACACACACCATATATACTAAAGATGCAGTTGATCTCTCAGACAGGACCACAGCCTCCCGGCTGCAGACAGTAGCAGGAGCATTCACCAGGTGCAGGGATCACTCAAATTCAGACGTTCCTGAGCAGACGGTGGCTGTCAGGCCGTCACAGGACTGCAGTGCAGCAGTACCTGCTGCTGTAATGATACCACACCGAGCCAGAGGGGAGACCTGGGCTGGCAGCCAATCACAGCTTTTGGGGATTGTTTAGTGTTGTAAGTAAACAGAGGAAACAGACACTGAAATTAGGCCCTCCTCCTGCTCACAGGAGCATCCTCTCTCTCCTCCTTTCCTTTCCCTTTAATTAAACACTGCATTAACGGGATCTCCATACTAAAGTAATCAAACACCGAGGAAAGGATCTCCAGACTAAAGTAATCAAACACCGAGGAAAGGATCTCCAGACTAAAGTAATCAAATAGGAGGACTAACATGCCCGTGACCCGCTCGGGCGGAGGACTCGCACGCCTGTGAACCGCTCAGGTGGAGGACTCACACGCCTGTGACCCGCTTGGAGCGGAGGACTCACACGCCTGTGACCCGCTTGGAGCGGAGGACTCACACGCCCGTGACCCACTCGGAGCGGAGGACTCACACGCCATGACCCGCTCGGAGCGGAGGACTCACACGCCGTGACCCGCTCGGAGCGGAGGACTCACACACCCGTGACCCGCTCTGAGCGGAGGACTCACACACCCGTGACCCGCTCGGAGCGGAGGACTCACACGCCCGTGACCCGCTCAGGTGGAGGAGAGCTGGAACAGGAGGAGCTGAGATAAGGCGAGGGAGTGCAGGAACCAGGCCCGGCAGGATCCGCCAGTCACCCTCAGCACAGAACCGTTTCACACAGGGCTTAATTTACACACCGCTGCCCAAAGCAGCCCGTCAGCGGGAGCCATCCATCAGCCTGGTGTGACAGAGACATTCTTCATCCTGCCCGGAGTGTCAGCACACAGCACCCGCCCTCCCAAAACTACAGATCCCGCCATTCTTAGCCAGGAAAGGAAAGGCTTGTGCGATCCTTGCTATTCTGGGACAGGTGCCTCGTAAGGACTCTGAAGTGTTTTTGCATTCTTTTCTCTTCCCAGTCAAATAAAATAAACCTACATGCCCCCCTTGCTGCAGTCACTGCTTTGGAATTCTGGGAGGTGTAGTTTGAGGAGAGGAAATCACTGCTGCATAGTGGTGTGCTACAGGCTGCTGTTGGTGGGGGGTCAGCACAGTATGGTGGAGTGAGGGGTGGACCCCTGACAGCTGGCAGTATCAGCTTAACTCAGGGAAGACTAGCCAATGAAAGGGGTTGGGGGGGAGGTGTAGCTTTTCACTGTCCGAGAGCCTCTCGTAAATTAACCCTGTAACAGAATCGCTTTCGGTTCCGATGGGTGTGGAGGCGTACTGTAAAGAGAAGGTGAAAGGGCACAGGGAGAGAGGCGGGGTGATGGATGGAGGGGAGATTTTGGCAGAGAGCTTCACTCATGATTTCATATGCCAAATTAAACACACCTCTCTCCTCACACAGAGCCACTCGGTGCCTCTCCCATCTCCTCACACAGAGCCACTCGGTGCCTCTCCCATCTCCTCACACAGAGCCACTCAGTGCTGCTTCTCTCTCCTCACACAGAGCCACCCAGTGCTGCTTCTCTCTCCTCACACAGAGCCACTCAGTGCTGCTTCTCTCTCCTCACACAGAGCCACTCAGTGCTGCTTCTCTCTCCTCACACAGAGCCACCCAGTGCTGCTTCTCTCTCCTCACACAGAGCCACTCAGTGCTGCTTCTCTCTCCTCACACAGAGCCACCCAGTGCTGCTTCTCTCTCCTCACACAGAGCCACTCAGTGCTGCTTCTCTCTCCTCACACAGAGCCACTCAGTGCTGCTTCTCTCTCCTCACACAGAGCCACTCAGTGCTGCCTCCATCTGTGTGAATCTGCAGTTCCCCTGCAATCACTGTCACACACACTCTCACTCACACACACTCTCACTCACACACACAAACACACACTCACACACTCTCACACACACACACACAGTCCCCTGATCCACACCTGCAGTCACCCCCGTGACTCTGTGTCCCAACCGCAGACACACACCTGTGTGTGTAGCCCAAATCCATCTAGCCACATTAACTCCACAGGCTGTGAATGCAAGACCTGCAGCAACCCCAGCCCCCCAACAAAGCCCTGACCCCCCAGTGAAACTCCAGCCCGACTCTGTGAAGCCCTGACCCCCCAGTGAAGCTCCAGCCCGATTCTGTGAAGCCCTGACCCCCCAGTGAAGCTCCAGCCCGACTCTGTGAAGCCCTGAGCCCCCAGTGAAGCTCCAGCCCGACTCCGTGAAGCCCTGAGCCCCCAGTGAAGCTCCAGCCTGACTCTGTGAAGCCCCAGACACCTGTGATAAAGACCCAAACCAACAAACTCTCTCCCTCAGTGCTGCCACATGCCAGCAACCAGCAGTCCTCCAATTCCTCCTGAATTACCCAGCATTCCTCCAGGGATACCATAATTCTGCCATCTGCCCCGCTTGTCCTGCCAGCTGTGTCTGTCTGAGCTCACAGCTGAGTGTTTTCCATCTCACAGATGAAACCCTCACTCGCTCCACGAGACGTCACCCACACTCCGCATCCAACACAATGCGCCCCGAAACAGCTCCTCACTCTCTCCAATCCCAGCTACCCACAATCCTCTGCTCCCCGCAGCTGGCACCCACCTCCAGAGCCAGCTCTTCCATCTCGAACTGCTTCTTGGCCATGCGGTTCTCGGGCACGTGCTTGTGGTAGTAGATGACCATGACGTCATACTTCTTCATCACGGACTTGTAGTTCTTGGTGTTGAGGTCGTGGACGCGGTCCTGCCCGTCGTACTCGGGGATCTCCAGGCCCTTCTCCCCCCAGCACAGCCCCCCAAACGAGAGCAGGCCCCCCAAAAGCAGCCAGCCCCACCTCATGGCTCCTCTGTCAGGAAAAAAGCAGTGAATGTTTGCCGTTCCAGTGTAAGTTTAACCGCAGGAGGAAGGCAGCGTGAGATCCCCGGCACCCACAGGAAGCAGTCCCGAGCCCCCTTCGCAAGCTGCGGGGCAGAGAGTCAGGGGGTGGGTGTGTGTGCGAGCTCAGGGTGCTGCCCAAAAGTAGGCGCCCGTGTGGAGGGGGGCGTGAACGAGTGAGCATGCGCAGGGCGTTTCCAGGGAAAGAGAGACGGGGCGAGAGAGAGAGGGGCCAGCATGCCAGATTCCTTCCCCATATAGAGTTTTGAAGCGTCTTTGACACTGTCTAAAAATAAGAGGGGGGAGGTGGAAGTGAGGAGGGTGAGAGTAATGGTGAGGATGACAATGATGAAGGTGACGATGATGATGGTGATGATGATGATGAAGACAATGCTGGTAATGGTGATGAAAGTGATGATGACGATGATGATGATGATGATGATGATAATGATAATGATGATGATGAAGGTGATGAAGGTGATGATGATGATGATAATGGTTTTGCTGATTGTGATGAAGACAATGATGATGATGAAGGTGATGGTGATGGTGATGATGATGATGGTGACGAAGGTGATGATGGTGATGAAGGTGATGGTGATGATGATGATGGTGATGAAGATGATGATGAAGGTGATGGTGATGATGGTGATGGTGATGAAGGTGATGATGATGATGAAGGTGATGGTGATGATGATGTTGAAGGTGATGGTGATGGTGATGATGATGATGATGAAGACGGTGATGATGATGACAGCACATAACAAACTGCACGCAGTCAGCTCAGTTGCATCTGTTATTCCTGTCCCTCTAATCCAGGTGGAACAGCAAAAAGCCCCTGCTGAACAGACACATTCACATTAAAATCACTGCATGCTTTCACGCCAGTCCTGAGCGCTTTTCAGAGTTATTACTGACTTTATTACTGAAACACTGGCATCGCAGGCCAGAGACACATTCAGAAAAGCCTACTGCTGCCTCTGAGTCTCTCTCTGAAAATCTGATTTGCAATAAACCTGCTGTAATGTGTTTATGTCAATGTAAAATATAGTATATTCTTTGGAGAATAAATTGCAAAATTTTCTCCAAAGATGCTGTTACTGTAACATAATCTTAGATGGTCAGCTTACATATTACTTTTACAGTGCGGCGTTTATTTTGAAACTATGTATAAGCGTCTGGATTCATTTCAATCTACTTCCTCTTTCAAGGTCCAAGTACCAGATTTCAATCATGACATCAAGAAATACAGATTACAAGGATGAGTAATAGGCAATACACACACATACATACACACACACACACACACACATATATATATATATATATATATATATATATATGAGAGAGAGAGAAAGTCTGGCTCAGGCATCAGATATTAGTTTTCAGAGGGAAAGAGGAGAGTTGAGATATAAATAAATGCGATATATGATACACTTCCTCATTTGCTGGCTTAACCGGTTAATTCCTATTTAGTCTGCAGACATGGAGCGGAGCTACAGTTACAGTGGCGGATGGGACTGAGGTCTGCAGAAACCTGGCAAGCCCATGCAGCAAGTGCTCTGTTTGGCCAAACAAGCTCTCCATCTGCAACACTTCACATGTCAGATTTCTGTTGTCAGTTTTGCACAGTGCATGTATCAGAGCTTAAAGGGGATATTTTAGGGGTGCCTGGGTGCATGTGCTTTGTGACAGACATACAGACATATTTGAAAGATATTTGACTGAATTTAAGTGAAACTCACATCTTACAGAAAAGGAATCAAATAAGGAATATCAGGAGCACACACCCTGAAATCACTTCGAAATCACGTTTGTTAGCAAATGCATGATACATAAAAAACATAATAATAATGTAATATTATTATATTACAGAACAATACAGTAGACTACATTACAAAATAACAACTTCTCCCTCCAGGCAACAGTGCCCTCATCTGGCAGGAGCTGTAATAACAGCCACTTTCCCTGAAAGTGCATCTCACTGTGAGATTGTCCTCAAAAGCTATTTAGCTTTGTCCCACAGGACTGCTTTGCCTGTATGATTCATTTATTTGTGTGTGATTGACTTGTGTACATGATTCACCTCTGTGAATGATTCACCTGTGTGGGTGATTTACCTGTGTGAGTCATTCACCCGTGTGAGTCATCCACCTGTGTGAGTCATCCACCTGTGTGAGTCATTCACCTGTGTGAGTCATCCACCTGTGTGAGTCATCCACCTGTGTGAGTCATCCACCTGTGTGAGTCATTCACCTGTGTGAGTGATTCACTTGGAGCAGTATTTTCCCATGGTGCCTGGCTCTGGAGAAAACATGCTACCAGTGCTGAGAAAAGAGAGATTAGCACCAAACCCA
>NC_050600.1:595211-600211 GCF_013368585.1 Megalops cyprinoides | reverse complement strand
AATCTTATAATAATTTTGTGTTACTAAGTGATAAATCATATTTGTATATGCAAAGGTGTTTGTAGCCTCTGACAGGGTGCACTTCTACAGGGAGTAACCAGCTACCATTGTGACTGATTTGGATGATTCAGACTGATTCGGATGATTTGGACAGAACGCAAATGATTTGGACTGATTTGATAATTCGGAGTGATTCGGATGATTTGGGCTGATCAGAATGGCTACAACAGGTTTCAGTATGGTCTATCTGAACTGAGTATCAGACAGAGTCGGGAGCTCTGGGGGGTCTCTCGGTGTCTCAGTCTCTTGTGGAGTGCACAGCAGTACCAGCAGCACCCGTACAATGCATTCTGTGCTGGGAAACACAAATTGCCCATTAGACTGGGTTTAGGCTGGATTTAGGATTGGTTTAGGCTGGATTTGGGATGGGCAGGTGGACTTAGACTGGGCTGCTGGTCGCTCAGGGGCTTTTGACTTGCCTTATAATGCTTCCCATGCATTAGCGCACTGCTAGCACCTGCTGGCTCTGAGAGGGCTCGGACACCTGGCTAACATCTCTAACATCACCCCCCTCCCGGCAGCAGCGACTCTGCTCCCCCAGCCCCGGAACCTGCCTCTGTCCCCACAGCCGCTGCAGCTGCGCCTGCCAGTTACTCTCATGCTTAAATATTCTGCGGCTGTCAAGATCAAATACATTTTCAGATAATCAGACTCGGGCACTGGATGAAGCTCCAGGTTTTTCTTAGAACATAACAACTGGATGCAGAGATCTGAATTCATAGGCAGGAAGCAAAAACGTATATGAATGTGAAATGACAAAACTGGATTTTTCTGTTGTCAGTTAAGACCTGACATACTGATCAAGTTAATCAATTATATGTCCTGAGGACAATTATTTAAATAATTAATTTTTATTTTTCAGTTGTAATTAGTACTAGTAGCACTGTGGCTACGGCTACTGCAGCTATTGTTACTTATGACAATCGTAATAATAATAATAAGAGTCTGGGTGTATAAAACATAGTGCTAACTCATGTTACCATGCCATCGCATTGATTGGATCCGGCCACAATAGCGCTGCCGCTCCGCGACGTCTCGCTCTTCCACGCGCCGGACAGACTGCGCGGAGAATAAAAGAATATGGGCGCGAGAGAGAGGGGATTGTGCGCACGCAGGAAAAGAAAAGGAGGAGGGATTACAGACCGGATAGTGCGGTGACATCAGCTCGCAAAAATGCGTGTGTGTGTGTGTGTGCGTGTGTGTGTGTGTGTGAGAGAGAGAGAGAGAGAGTGAGTGTGTGTGCGCGCGCGCGTAGCGGCAGTGTCACGCCGGGGTGGGGGGGGGGGGGGGGGGCGTTGAGGGAAAAGGCGTTTCCATTCTCAAACCGGCGAGACTGTACACAGGATCCTACACACACAGGGACAGAGCGGTCTGGATCGCTACTGCAGAAATACATTCCATCTGCCGGGAAAACGTGCCGCACGTATCCATCCATCAGTAAAGAGGCACCGTTAGCTAGCCTAGAGTCTACAGTGCAAAAGCCGAGCAGGGAAAAGGTTGCTTTGCAACAGGGTTTGTCTGATTACAAACCGTCTACAGCCAAATAAACGCAGAAAACAGACAGAGATCCACGTATCAAAGAAGAGTTTTCCGCGCTCATACCGTGCAGAGCATCTCCGCCACCGGCTGACTCATACGCTCACACGCCTGGAGTAAGTAACCAGCACATCTTTTCACTCACCTGTTCCTAAATTCTTTATTTACAGTTCTTATTTAGCTTTTTATTGCTCTTTTCCTCGTTTCCGGTGTTACTTCATTTGTTTCCTAACACATGACTGCATATCCTCGGCATGTCGGCGCATTCCCGCACACTCCGATGCGATCGCGGCGTTCAGCGCCGTTGGTGTTAGTGTGCAGCTCCTGTTGAACAGCAGTTTTCACACCCACGATTACACCGGTCTGGCTGACAACTACTTTCCAAAGCGAAAACAAGGAAACAAATCTAACACGGTCCCTTTCGCGTTAGGCGAAATGAGTCCCGTCATATGCTACAGTACGCACAGGTTTGACACTATGCATATTGTTTAAACCGTTGTTAAACGATGCTCATGTTAAGGTGAAAACACTTTCGTGTCGCTCCTGTCTTCAATAAAACATCTTAAATGAAAACATTCATTGTTGAGGTTTAATTTATACCATCGCAATGTCGGTCTAAGTCTGTCTATCGCGAAATAAAAACCGACTGTAAATGGTTTTACCAACACAACTCTTAAATGGGCGGTTTCTCTTGAACATTCCGCTTTTTGAGTCGTTGCAATTCGGTCGCGTTACAGGAAATTATAGAGGATCCGTTTGAATCTGTGTGATTACCGGGCCGTGACCTATTTACCGGGCTACTGTTTACCGGCGCTCGGATCGTGTGTTGGACAGCGTGATTGACAGCTGTCACCTTTCGATCAGCGCGAGCTGAGCCTCGTCGACCTTTAATTACCTTTTGCCTTTAGCAACAGCTCCAGGATCACAATACATTTACAATAAACGGTTGGGCTGAGGGGTTTGCAAGCTGATCTCAAGAGCTCTGGTCAGGGACGTAGAGTATCCGGAGGCGTCACCATCACACATAGGTGAGAGAGAGGTGACGAGAGACAGCAGAACTGACTTAAACAAAATTAATCTGAGTTATTAATGACAAAGATAATACTCAACTAATCATGAAATTTATTATTATTATTATTATTATTGTAGTAGTTGTTGTTTCCAGCAGCCGTACCACCCGACAGTGCTGCCTATCTGAAGCTAAGTGAAGCTTAGCTTGGATGGGAGACACCCAGAGAATGCCTGGATGCTTGTAGGGGTGGGGGTGGTGATGGTGATGGCCAGTAGGTGGCAGTCTTCCTTCTACCATGCAGGAGACCAATGCACCGGTGCACTGATGGGGATGCTGTGCTGGTGGAGATGAACAAGGGGCCCAAAGTGATCACGCCTCCATTTAAACAGCTCAATGCTTCCCCATCCTCTGCTGTAAAATGGCTGCCATTCACTGTAAAGACTTCCATAAAAGACAAATTATAAACGCAATGCATTCTGTCATATGGTAATCACTGTGAATGTTGAAGATAAAACACCAGTGCTCCTGCTCCCTTTTCTCCCTGCCGGAGTAGAGTGTTGAGCCTGACAGTAGCTGCTCCCCCCACCCCCCACCCTGTGTGTGTAAAATTTGACATGAAGCCAGTAACCATGTGACCGTCAGTTCCCAAACGCTTTGTTTTAGATGAAACACATTAAGCATAATCCCCCACAGTGCACTGGGGGGGGGGGGGCTCCTGTCCAGACGCTGCTGGAGCTGGCTGTGTCTGCGGTTTTGTCCAATGACAAAGCTTCTGGCTGCACATTGTTTCACTGAGGCTTTTCCTTTCTCTCTCCCCATTGAGAAAACTGGGCAGCCTCACTTCCTCTGGCCACACTTCCTGTTTCTGCCTGAGTTTCTCTGAGTGTTCCTGTCTCTGAGGGCAGAGTGGAGGCTGTTTACTGAAATTCTGTCCCAGAAATGGCCTCTTCTGAATGAATTCAAATCCTTCCTTTTTGAATTCAGATGCCCTTTCAGAGAGTTTTACCTGTTTCAGCCCCACTCCGTGTATAGTTCAGGTGATAGCCTCTCTACACCTGCCCTGAGGGGCTTATGTTTGGCTCTCTCTGTCCGTCTGTCTGTCCAAACTGAAGGGTAACAACATTCTGGCACTGCAGTATAAAACAAAGATTTGGGCCCCTACAGCTGATGAGTGTTCTTTTTCTGTTATTTTGTTGTGTGCTGTGAGTGTGTTGTGTGTTAGTGTGCTATGTTGATTGATGTTAGTGTGCTGAGTTGCCTTGGGGTTTGAAAATCACAAGCCTGGTACCTAAATATATGAGCTCTTATTCAGCATGTTGATCCCAGAGGGCCAGGCTGTGAGGTGCAGGGTGTATCTCTGCTGGGACAGCCTAGGGGTGTGTGTGTGTGTATGTGCGTATGCGGGGAAGGGGGGGGGGTACTCGCTGGTGAAGTTCAGACTTTAGATGAGGGCTGACAGTGGGGGGGTCAGGATGGGGTCACATTGAAGAGCGATTGGTAGCCTTTGAGGGTCGATACGGTTATTCCCAGAAGAGGAGCAGTCAGTTCTCAGTTGAATTTCTCTCTCCCCTCTAATGAAAGGACTTGTTCTGTGAAATGTGATTTGATACAAGCTGATTCTGTTGAGCCTCTGCATCAGGAGGCTGAGAGCACAGAGAGAGAGAGGGGGGGGGGTTCCTCCAGACTTCCCATAATTCTGTCTGTCTGTCTGTTCGCGTGTCTCTCTGAGAGAATTTGTTCTAGATGTCGCTCGGAGGTTGAAGCAACAGCCACAGTCACTGATTCAGAATCAGCACCACCGGCGCATGTGATCTGCCTTTACTCACATCTCACTGTGTCCTGTGCCCGTGTCAGCGCTCAGCTGTGAGCTGATTCTCTGCTCCTCTCTGCTGCCATCGGCAGATGTGTGCAGGACACACACACACACACACACACACACACACACACACACACAGACAGTCTGTATCATAACTGCACACATGCCAAAGATTCCATACTCCTCACTACAGGGACACAGACATCATCATTAATATTGCTCAATGGAACACAGAATGTGGTTGTGGTCATTATGCGGTCGTCATGTGGTCATGGTCATCATGATTACGACCTGATGGATCACAGTGCCGCGGTTACGGTCATGGCTGTTACTGCAGATTTATCTGCTGTCTGCTCTCACTTCCCCTCCAGCAGAAAATGGAGCACAGTACCCTACACAGTGAACTACACAGTACCCTACACAGTGAACTACACAGTACCCTACGCAGTGAACTACGCAGTACCCTACGCAGTGAACTACGCAGTACCCTACGCAGTGAACTACGCAGTACCCTACACAGTGAACTACGCAGTACCCTACGAAGTGAACTACACAGTACCCTACGCAGTGAACTAC
>NC_050600.1:585211-587711 GCF_013368585.1 Megalops cyprinoides | reverse complement strand
TTGCATAAAAGTAGTTGTTTGAAGTTGAATTGCTGTCAGGTTTGTTGAACCTGGGAGCAGTTTAATTGCTAATTAGTTGCAGAGGGTATTAAACGACACAGGATACAATTTTGTTGCAAGCGGTAAAGTTGTGTAAGTTTGTGTAATGTCAGCGTTAGAGTGGTAATGCTGAGTGCTTGGAAAGCATCTCACTCTGCGCTGGTACTCTTTGCTCCGTCCTCCTCCGCCAGCCTCAGTCAGCGTGCTTATTGTTTTATGGAGAGAGGGAGAGAAAGAGAGAGAGGGAGGCAATCAGAAGAGAAAGCAAAGAAAGAGGCTTGTGGAAGATATGTGCATTTTTTTCCTGTCAAAGAGATTTTTTAGCTCTCCTCACCCATTCCGTGTTGCCATGGTTACATGTAACGGCAGTGTTTCGGCTTTGTAGCCGACTGACACTGGAAGCTCCGCCCATGACGAGAACAATGCTGAGCGTTAGCAGCTCGGGCAGGAGGAGGGTCACCACGGTGACAGGCTCTCACTGCTTTTGGTGGGTGGGGCTTACAGAAGCTGCTGCATGCTGGGAAAAATGATTGGGAAGGGTACATTTGATTGGTGCCTTCTGCTTCTACCCTGTGCCTCTACACACTTGTTTGCATCAGATATCACCTTGTCTGGCTCTGCTAAACCCCACCCCAAAGCTTTATTAATCCCTGCCCCAAAGCTTTGCTAAACCCTGCCTCAAAGCTCTACTAAACCCTGCCTCAAACCTTTGCTAAACCCTGCCTCAAAGCTCTGCTAAACCCCACCTCAAAGCTTTGCTAAACCCCACCTCAAAGCTTTGCTAAACCCTGCCTCAAATCTTTACTAAACCTGCCTCAAAGCTTTGCTAAACCCCACCTCAAAGCTTTGCTAAACCTTGCCTCAAATCTTTACTAATCCCTGCCCCAAACCTTTGCTAAACCCCGCCTCAAAGCTCTGCTAAGCCCCACCCAAAGCTCTGCGAAACCCTGCCTCAAACCATTGCTAAACCCCACCTCAAAGCTCTGCTAAGCCCCACCCAAAGCTCTGCCAAGCCCCGCCCCAAAGCTCTGCTAAGCCCCGCCCCAAAGCTGTCCTCATCAGCAATGAAGGTTGCAGGAAGGCTGAGAGCAGGAGGAGAGCTGGGGTCTGGCCCGAAGTATCCGTCTCCTACTCAGAAGCCAACATCTTCGAAAGGTTATCTCAACATGATCTTTCTGCAAAGAGTAGCCAGTCTTTCATTTTCAATTCCTCTCCTCCTTACAGGCCTCAGACAGGAGCAAACGCTCAAAAACATACAAATCTCATCCGCCAATGAACAGATGAAGAGCACAGCTTTGTGAATGACTCATCAGAGGTGTGATGGCTGACTCCTTCAGGGCCCTGAGTCACCAGGGCAACCACTCTGAGTGTGGGGAGGGGGGCGAGAGGGGTGAAGGAGAGTCAGGGGGAGGGAGGAGGGCAGGGGGGGGCAGAGAGAGGGGTAAGAAAAAGAGAGAGAGGAAAGGAGGAGGCAGAGAGAGAAAAGAGGAGCGAGGGAGAGATGAGCGTGAGTGATTGGCCTCGGTGCTCTGTATTAACTTGGAGCTTTATATTTGAAAGCACCATGGAGTGATGGTCACTGAAAGGGTTAACAGCACACTGGCCTGACAGCAGAACTATAACCAACACCCCCACACCTCCCCCACTTTCACTTTCTCACATCTCATTCGCACCAGGAGTTTTTTGGGAGGGGGGGGTAAAATCTTCCGTCGCTAGGAAACCTTCTCCTGACTGAAAGGCAAAGCAGGGCCTGGTTTCCATGACGACGTCTGCCGTGTGAAGAGTGAATGGGGTGCATGAACAGTCTGGGGGTGGGGGGTGGGGGGGGTCACTGTGAAGGATCAGCGGGTTTGGCGTGTTCAGTCACTGAGGCAAGTGTTCAGCTCCCCCTACAGGCCAGAGACATGACTCTCGCGCTGAGAACTGCACCAAGCAAGCAGCCCACTGACAGAGAACCTCAGATCAGCCACTGCCCCACCAGTCCAGTTTATCTCTGAGGAACACGCACTGAAGTGCTGATCTCAGAACAGTGACTCACTGAGGCTGGACAGAGAGGAGAGGGCTTACAGAGATGTGTGTGTGTGTGTGTGTGTGTGTGTGTGTGTGTGTGTGTGTGTCTGTGTGTGTGTGTGAGAGTGTGAGAGTGTGTGTGTGTGTGTGTGTGTGTGTGTATGCGCATGTGTGTGCGTGTGTGTGTGCGTGTGTGTGTGTGTGTGTGTGTGCGTGTGTGCGTGTGTGTGTGCATGTGTGTCACACAGTGTGAAAACTAGCCCTCTTCTGATTGCATGTGAAAGTTGTATGATTTCATATTTGGCTGTGTGATTATATAAAGACGTGGGAACAGTTTTCTCTGACTCTGCGGAGCAGCAGCAGTGACACACGCAGAAAATAAACTTTACAAACTGAAAGAGCGGCGTGTTCTGCGCACTGCGGGTCACGGCTGCATGAAAAGCTACAACGG
>NC_050600.1:550211-582711 GCF_013368585.1 Megalops cyprinoides | reverse complement strand
GGGTTCTGCATGGCTTCACTTTTGTCTTGGAGCTCAGAGTTGTAATGGGGTCCTCATACATAAATTACATATAAATGTATTTTTAAAATTTTAATTGTTTTAATTGAAATTGGGTATTTCGAGACTTGTGTGTGTATGAGCTTTATTTCTATAGCATGGAAGTGTTTGAGTCTTTTCCCTCAGTGCACCTGAGTAAGGCTGGGACTCCCTACTGCACCAGCTGCTGCAGTACCTCAGCTTTTTGTTTCAATAAAGCTGTAAGCAGGGATTTCACAAAGAACACCACGACTGCTCTACCGAAACACTGCTCTACCAGAGTGTATTTCTGACAGCGCTGCTCTAACAGAGTGTATTTCTGACAGCGCTGCTCTCACAGTGTATTTCTTACAGCGCTACTCTAACAGTGATCTGCTCTGCGTCAAACTCTGCTCTGTAGAGGGCAGCAGGACCATCATCAGGGATTTAAATGTACTTTTCTCTGTCTACAGAGACCAAACTGTTCCAAGATGTTTATGTAAATACTGAACAATTTTGCACTGAAACTACAGCCCTATGTCCCTCCATGGGGCAGAGTAGAAAATCTACTCAGGGCTCTCGGTTTGCGGCTTGCTTTTGCAAGTGCAGAACCTATTTCTGGCAGTATTACTCCAAAAGAGTCAATGCTGATGTCCCTCCTGCTCTCTCTCTCCAGCTCTCCTTTACTTTTCCTTCTTTCATTGGTCCCTGTTTCCCCTTCAGATATAATCCGCCAGCCCTCTGAGGACGAGATCATCAAGCTGGCCCCGCCTCCCAAGAAAGTGTGAAGTTCCTCATTCGCCATCTTTTCTCTGCACCCCCGTCAGTCCCATCACCCCAGCCACCCTATGCCACTGCATTCACTAACAGCCAATCAGATTTCAGCTACACCTATCACCACCAGTGCTCTCAGTACTGAAGGAAGGGATGGAGTAACAGAGGGAGAGAAGAGAGAGGGGGGCTACAGTAGAGGAAGAGGATGAGGAAGAGGGGGAAGAAGAGGAAGAGCACCTCTATTCTCTACAGAGTGGGTCTGTGAGCCTGCCACTCTGTCACCCAGCCACTCACACACTGATATCCCCCTGCAGAAAGTGTGTGTGTGTGTGTGTGTGTGTCTGTGTGTGCGTGCATGAGTGTGTGAGATGGTTCCAGAGTCCAGAGTTGTGACCTCAAATGCCTGACAACCGAATTGTATGTGTTGCTATGGTGACCTGCCCAAACCATTGCTATGAGGTTAACTGGTGTTGAAAATATGCTTAAAATCATTTATTAGATACATGGTTAACCTGCTATAATATTTACCCTGTTATTTATTTCCATTAGCAGAATAAGATAAGAACATTTTATATAATGTGACATTCCCTTCATGAAAAATCAGAAAAGATCAAATCACCACAGTCCAGTGCAACATGGAAAGATAATAATCATCATTTTTCCATTTGAAAAAATATGATTTTCCTTTTCTGGGGACAGACCTGCCAGGTGAGGTTAGTTTTGGGTGTTACTTGTGTAAGCGTAGGGTCTGCTCTGCATTTCAGGCAGCGCACTGCGTGTGTCCCGCCCTCCAGGTCAATGAGCCATAAGAGTCCCTGACTGTGGCTGTGCCAGCCTCCCTATGCAATTACAGTCTAACTACTGCGTGACTGTGTGGAAGGCAAAGTTTGCATTTTTATCTGAACCCCCCCCCAACTTGGCCACACCCTCCTGCTCACTCCAACAGCCTCGTCCACACTGTGACTCACAGCTCAGTGAGTCTCCCGGGCCAACGCACAGTACGGCTACACGGCTACACAGAAACACAGCTACACAGCTACACACCTACACAGAAACACAGCTACACAGCTACACAGCTACAGACCTACACAGAAACACAGCTGCACAGCTACACAGAAACACAGCTACACAGCTACACAGCTACAGACCTACACAGAAACACAGCTACACAGCTACACAGAAACACAGCTACACAGCTACAGACCTACACAGAAACACAGCTACACAGCTACACAGAAACACAGCTACACAGCTACAGACCTACACAGAAACACAGCTACACACCTACACAGCTACACAGAACATGGGGTGTGGCTGATGCTCCATTCAGTTTGCGCATATGAAAAGATATCCTCTTTGAAAGATATTTCAAGTAATTTATTTAATAGTGTGTAGAAACCCCATGAGTCTGAGGTTTTAAAAGAAATTTATCTTACACTTAAAGTTAATTATCCCTTTGGTTTGAAAATGTTTCAATTGTATGTGTGTCTCTGCAGTACAGAAATGAATGCCTTGTATTAATGGTTATTAATCCTGAATATTAACGGTTGCCGAATTCAGCTCCGGTCCTGAGTGCAAAGGCTCTCACGGAGAGCCACAGAGACAGATGGATTATTATACCCGAGGTATTATTATAAATGTGTGATGATAATGGATCTGTAGCACAGCTGCAGTCCTAGCAGAGCAGAGCTCTGAAGCATGGGTGTGCTTGTGAATTTTGAGCCATTCCAGCCACCGTACATGAATCCATAGTTAGACTGTTGATTTTCAGCGTCCGCACAGGTCAGGCGTGTATATCTAATCTGTGTGGATGTGCGCATGTGTGTGGGAATATATGTGTGTATACACACTCACAAACACATCATTTTCACAAATAATCATAACCAGCAGGCCATGTATGGGACAGCACTGTGTGGAATGTGTTTTCCTGGTGGGGGGGTTGGCAGAAACTCACTCCAGTCCCCCCTGCACCCCCCACCCCCCAGTGCCAAGGACCATGTCCTTTTACTTGCCAATGTCAGCTCAGCTGTTTTTTAGTCTTACTCAGTTTTGTACTGCTTGTACGGAGCCGTGAGAACAGATCCATCTCTCACAGGGACGTTACTGATGCTCGGTATTCTATGCATTCTCTGATCCAGTCCCAGCCTGCGGACCCGACTGCTGCCTCGCTTCCTGAGAGGGGCTGCAGGTGTGGCGTGTTTCTCCTGCATGACGTGTCATACCCTTTGCTTGTAGTTTTTTCAGATGGACAGCAGATGTGTGTGAGAAATGTTCTTTTTCTGATGTTATAAACAGAGGAGTGAGATCCTCTGCTTTTTGCTGAATGTCTGATTAACACATTTTACAGGGTGGCGGTGTGGTGACTTGATTCCATAGCTGTGTAAGAGGGAGGGACAGCGTGATGCTGAGTCAGAGAGCGGGGAAGAGGGGAGGCAGTGATAATTACACATTAACCTGTAACAGTTACAATGGCTGATTACACAGAGGAACATTACGGCATCTCTCTTTTCAGCTTTCTTTATGTTACTGAGGGACTCTGCCTGAAAGATACTCATGTTTGAACACTAATATGCTGGGTGTGTCCGGGTCACTGTGTGGCAGAGGGTGCGGCCTTTCGTTGTTGTTGTAAGGTGATTTTGAGTAGGAGCTGTGGACTGTGACATCTGTGTAAGATTGGCTTCGTGATGGGGTGTGATTTGCCAGCCTTGTTAGAGTAGTTAGACAGACTGAAAGGATGAACGCACACACAAACACACAAAATAGATCCATTTGTGAAGTTATCCAAGTGCTAACAGTGGGGCTCATCTCTGTACCCCGAAACGTTGCTTTGTTTCACTTGACCAGTTCTGTGCTGTTTTATCTGAGGTGGATTATCGTGAGTTCCTCTTTTTTTATTCCACATTCCTAACTCATGGCAGACTTTTGATTCTCTCTCCCTGTGTTTGGACTCATCAGGAAGTTAAACACACGCACAGGTGGAAGGATCCCCCTCCCACGGTCACGTTCACTCTCTGACCAGTTACACTTTCTCACCACTCGATTACAGCTGCTTCCAGAGTGCGGTCATAACAGCTTCACCATTCCCAACCGCAACGCAACACACAAGACACTGCGTAACACACCACGTTACTGCGTCAGCCTGCATCGCACACTGCGTAACACACCACGTTACTGCGTCAGCCTGCATCGCACAATGCGAAACACACCACGTTACTGCGTCAGTCTGGAGTCGCACACTGCGTAACACACCACGTTACTGCGTCAGTCTGGAGTCGCACACTGCGTAACACACCACGTTACTGCGTCAGTCTGCATCGCACACTGCGTAACACACCACGTTACTGCGTCAGCCTGCATCGCACACTGCGTAACACACCACGTTACTGCGTCAGTCTGGAGTCGCACACTGCGTAACACACCACGTTACTGCGTCAGCCTGCGTCGCACACTGCGTAACACACCACGTTACTGCGTCAGCCTGCGTCACACACTGCGTAACACACCACGTTACTGCGTCAGCCTGCATCGCACACTGCGAAACACACCACGTTACTGCGTCAGTCTGGAGTCGCACACTGCGTAACACACCACGTTACTGCGTCAGTCTGCATCGCACACTGCGTAACACACCACGTTACTGCGTCAGCCTGCATCGCACACTGCGTAACACACCACGTTACTGCGTCAGCCTGCGTCACACACTGCGTAACACACCACGTTACTGCGTCAGCCTGCATCGCACACTGCGTAACACACTGCGTAACACACCACGTTACTGCGTCAGCCTGCGTCGCACACTGCGTAACACACCACGTTACTGCGTCAGTCTGGAGTCGCACACTGCGTAACACACCACGTTACTGCGTCAGCCTGCGTCACACACTGCGTAACACACCACGTTACTGCGTCAGCCTGCGTCACACACTGCGTAACACACCACGTTACTGCGTCAGCCTGCGTCACACACTGCGTAACACACTGCGTAACACACCACGTTACTGCGTCAGTCTGGAGTCGCACACTGCGTAACACACCACGTTACTGCGTCAGCCTGTGTCACACACTGCGTAACACACCACGTTACTGCGTCAGCCTGTGTCACACAGTGCGTCAGACACTATGCCCCGCTCACTGTGTCAGACGCTACGCAAGACTGGCGCATATTCTCGCTACCTTTTCACCCAATGCTGGGTCAGAGTCTCTGATTGGAGGAACTCAGTTCTACATATCGATATGTTGGAAATGAGTTTTCTTTGAAGCCACTTGTTTTGTTAGTTTAGGTGTTTCACATGCCAAGCACATATCAGCTTATTAATGCTGCATAACACCATAAAACAATAGCATCTATATAATAAATAATACATTTTCACATAAGGTTTTTTCTCTGAAAGCTCATGGAGTTTCAGACATGGCAAACAGGTCGGGTTATGCCGTGTTCTTTCCATAAAATATCACACAATCTGTTTCTTTGCTCCACTTTCTGTTTCCTTGAATTAAGTTGTACATATATATTGTGAATTTATTTCAATGTGTTTTACTATTGATTAATTTATTTAATGCAAATATGTTTTGATATTTTTTCAAATTTGTTTACTAACTGGAAGCAAACTATGGGACGAAAAGGTGTTTTTAACTAATCTGAAAGTGTGTCATTCCCGAGGATTTGATTTTATGAAGTAAAACTGAGATTCTGAATATTATTCATTCAGCTGCATTCCCTGGGGGTCCAGACCTCCATCAGTCTGACCTTCATATTGTGATCTGGGGAAAATGAATCCTGTTTCCCTGCAAAAGTCGAGTCACTCCACCCTGCTCCCACGGATGCGTCGGATGCGGTTTATTAGGTGGGACAGGAGGTAACAGGACGCTTTAAAGATGGTGCTAACGAGCGTGATTGAGCCGTTCCAGTGTACCACGCACAGGGACTTCCGCCCCAACACGCCAGCGTCGGAGGGTTCTAGAACAGGAAGCGAGGTCAAAGGTCAGCGTGTAACTGATGGAATGCCACATTAGCCTCAGCATATGCTGTTGTGGGGAATTTGTACACAGCTGTTTATATGTTGCTTTGCATTTGATGCCTTTGATTTTTTAAAATATGAAAGTATATGCACAGTGTAGTATAAGTATTTCTTGGCCTAAAAAGGTACAAACCCTTCAAAATCACCCTGTGGACTGAAAGGAAGAAACTGTCTAAGTAAATATGTTAGTTAAGCTGTGAAGGTTAGTGAGTAAAGAGTATGGTTTTAGGATGTATTTCAGAGTGCTTTGAAACTGTGAGCTGAGTGGCTGGAGGTATGAAAGGCATAGCTTGTAGATTAGATGGTTCAGTAAGATGCTGAAGGTCAGGTAAAGTTTGCTGAGAGTGTCTGATGTGAACATTGTCCCAGTGATGGCCTGGGGGGGCAGTAGTGTGGCAGATTCAGACCCTGCAGGCAGGCCATGCAGCTCACATTATATCCGGCCGTCTCTGATCACTAATGGTTGGCCGGATTATCTCAAGATCTGGTGACAGACTAGCTAAGCTGGCAACACCTGGTGCCCCGGTGTGTGTGTGTGTGTGTGTGTGTGTGTGTGTGTGTGTGTGTGTGTGTGTGTGTGTGTGGCACCAGCTTCCCTGTTAGGGGATATGAAACTGTAAGGAGCCTGTTTTTAAGCTCAGACAGAGCAGGAGGGAGAGGACGGGGGCTTGACTCTCCATCCGTCAGAAAGACAAAGTGAGGTGTCGTTGTAAACAATGTTGTAATGCACTATAACAAGCTTTCATGACAGAGAAGAGTGCCAACACGCTTCATTTGCCAAACTGAATTAACAGTCCTTATGAGGCCTGTAGGTGTTTAAAGCAGAGCAAACTGAATCTCTATTTTAGACAGGAAAGTGATAATATAGTGGGTGGAGATGGGTGTGTTTAGATTAGCTGTAGGAGCTAGCGTCTTGCTGTGGTGGTTTGAGGTGCTGTATTAGTCATATCTGTCAGCAGAGTGCTGTGGCTGTTCTGTCTGAGGTGAAACAGAGGGAGGAGGCATTGTTTCTGCACTTCTGTTCAGGCAAAGGCAAGGACGGCTTTAGGGCTTCAGTGAAGTGCAGCTATTGGTCTCTTTCTGACTCTCGGGTGACTTGTGGACGGGGCACAGGAGAAAACTGGTAGCCTATGGGAACAGGCATGTGATTGGGTACTCTGATAACAATGAAGAGTGTGATTGGGTACTCTGATAATGATGGAGAGTGTGATTGGGCCAGGGTTCGACTGTGCTGGGGTTAAACCCTTCCTTTCCCACACACTGATGGGTTGTAGCTCCCAGAGTTGTGATGGAAGAAAAATTAGGCCCTTTCTGGAATTTTTTGCAAATACACTATAGATACATTTTATTATTATTTCTGACTTTCAGTGATTAATTAGACAGGTAGAGTTACATTTGCAGTTACCACAGTTCCTACATGTATCAGGTATATCATGGTAGAATCAAGTATTTGCAAAAAATTCTCTAACAGTGACCAAAATTTTCTCCATCACACATTTTTTCCCTTTTTCTACCCAATGAGAACCAATGAGGAGCCACTATTCACCTGAATCAGTGTCCCTGTTTGTAAACGTGAGGAGGTGTGTCTTGTGCAGAAGGTATAACGGAAGCAGACTTAACCCAACACTCTGCCCGTAAGAGACAAACAGCAGACAGAGCAGCCTGTGATGAGGAGAAAGCTGCAGCTGTATATATCTGTGGTTATGGGGAAACATCAATGTTTCCGCCCTGGTTTGGTCTCCTTGCTTTCTGAATTCATGAAATTGTCTCTTCCCTCCTAGATGACAGGTGCTGATGCTAGAGTCAAGCTTAGAGCTGTTTGAATTCTATGACTGTTTAAATAACATAAACGCCTGTGTGTTCTCCACTCTGATCGCCATAGTCAGGGCTTTATGCTCTTTTGTTATCTTGTTTTTTTTTCTGTAGAAAAGAATAAAAATGTATTTTGCAATGACAACAAAAGGAAAAATGATTTAAAACATGTATATTTAAAAACACAGAAATGTGGCTTTTACCATGAATTAAATGAGATTAAAGTGAAGAGATGCCATTTTGTCATTGTGCTAAAATAAATATAAATATATTATATATATTAAAATATATTTGCTAACCTATGGTTCTGTGTTGTGTGGTCACTGTTCAGTGACTCAGTCTGTCTGCCTGGGCCCAGCAAGTTTAAAGCAGTGTTATTCACACTTATCATTCATACTGAAGGTGGACTGCGATAAACTCATGAAAAATGAAATTTGAATAACTAAAACATGTACTGAACTCACTGTTATCAGTGGCTGTGTCTGTTTTGGCAAAGCCCTACAGCTGCTTCAGCTTCAGCCTTGCAGCTGCTTCAGTTTCAGCCCTGCGGCAGCTTCAGCTTCAGCCCTGCGGCAGCTTCAACCCTGCAGCAGTTTCAGCCCTGCAGCAGTTTCAGCCCTGCAGCAGCTTCAGTTTCAGCCCTGCAGCAGTTTGTTTCAGCCCTGCAGCAGCTTCAGCCCTGCGGCAGCTTCAGTTTCAGCCCTGCAGCAGCTTCAACCCTGCAGCAGTTTCAGCCCTGCAGCAGTTTCAGCCCTGCGGCAGCTTCATTTTCAGCCCTGCAGCAGTTTGTTTCAGCCCTGCAGCAGCTTCAGCCCTGCAGCAGCTTCAGCTTCAGCCCTGCAGCAGCTTCAGCCCTGCAGCAGTTTGTTTCAGCCCTGCAGCAGCTTCAGCCCTGCAGCAGTTTCAGCTTCAGCCCTGCAGCAGCTTCAGCCCTGCAGCAGCTTCAGCTTCAGCCCTGCAGCAGCTTCAGCTTCAGCCCTGCAGCAGCTTCAGCCCTGCAGCAGTTTCAGCTTCAGCCCTGCAGCAGCTTCAGCCCTGCAGCAGTTTCAGCTTCAGCCCTGCAGCAGTTTCAGCTTCAGCCCTGCAGCAGTTTCAGCTTCAGCCCTGCAGCAGTTTCAGCCCTACAGCAGCTTCAGCTTCAGCCCTGCAGCAGTTTCAGCATGCATACTGTTGCAGTGTCTCAGTTCTCTGAGCAGAGGCAGCAATGCCTTCTGTTACAGACAGGAGGCAGCAGAATCCTTCAGGGCCCTTTCCATTCGACAGCTCTTGAGCACCTCCCCCTGTGTCTGTATTCAAAAGCCAAACTAGAAGCGAGCTACAGCCGGGCTTCCCTCTCAGTGCAGCTCACAGATGCGCTGTTTCCACGCTGGGCTGATGTCCATTCTGCAGAAACTGAGCCCTGAAGCCCCACATTAAATAACTAACACTCTTTAAATATCTATTTATTTGTTTTTTATATGTTGTTTTATATTTTGTATATTTCCCTGGCTAGCAAAAGCGAAAAAAAAAACCAGAATTTTGTATTTCAGCTCTTCATAGCAACCAGCTAAGCCCACTGCAAACAGTGAGACAGACCAGCACACTCATATATTATTTATCACCATAAACAATCAATGGCATTACATTTTCATTTAGTCATTAAACTTTGACATGAAAGAAAAACTGTGGAACATGAAGGAGCTGATCATGCTTTTCATCAGACCTCTTGTGCCGTTTGGCAGAACTGGTACCACGCGGTGACATAGCCAAGCTAACAGCTCAGAGCTGCAGGGTGAGGCAGGTCAGAATCAGGGCTTTTACCCACTCTGAAAAACTGAAACAACCGCAACATGTCCTTTACATATACACATAGGTAATTACTAACAATTCTCTAAACTTCACATGTAACATATTAAAGCACAGTTTTAATCGACTCCATGGCTACATCCTGGTCAAAGCAAATAAGAGTATGACATGTATGATATTAACCAGCTGATTACCAAATTAAAACTCAATAAACATAAAAATCAACTTTCCCTTAGACCAACATTAAAATGATTTTATGCTTCCTGTGTGTGTGTGTGTGTGTGTGTGTGTGAGTGTGTGTGTGTGGTGTGTCAGTGAGCTTGATTAACAGCACTTATAATCAATGGAGCTGAGTTTTGGTTGTCTTTTCTGAGATGAGGACTAAAGTATGGATAGAGTCTCTCAGTGAAGGTGTAACCAGTGAAGGAGTAGATATGAGACCTGGTCTCCACATTGTAAAAGGAGACCTGACCCTCCTCATAATCCACATACACCCCCACGGTGGAGGGTTTGGAGGTGAGGGTGAGGATGGTGGGGGGTGTGGTCATGGCTGCATAGTGGTGCTCATCGTACAGCACAATGGCCCAGAACCCTTTTTCCGGCTCCACTTTGACCCTCCCCTTCCTGCTGCTGGCCTCACTGGCTGCTCCCAGATCCCAGCCTGTCTTCTCCCCCACTTGCACCTCCCAGTAGTGCCGTCCAGAGGCCAACGGGGTGCTTCCCAGGACGCTGCCGAACAGATCAAACCTCTCTGGGGTGTCTGGAACATCCCGGTCAGCACCTCCATCATGCACCTCTTTCCCATCCCCCGAAAGCTGCAGGCTGGGGTTGGCTGTGTCAGGGTCCAGTGTCACATCCACTGGAGGAGAACCAGAGAGAGCAATGAACCAGCACCCCAAAAACAACAGCACATTCCTCCAACATGCAAATAGCTCCAACATAACAGCTTCAACACCAAACAGCTCCAACAGCACACAGCTCCAACATGCAAACAGCTCCAACAGCACACAGCTCCAACATGCAAACACCTCCAACATGCACACAGCTCCAACATGCAAACACCTCCAACATGCAAACAGCTCCAACAGCAAACAGCTCCAACAGCACACAGCTCCAACATGCAAACAGCTCCAACATGCAAACAGCTCCAACATGCAAACAGCTCCAACAGCACACAGCTCCAACATGCAAACAGCTCCAACATGCAAACACCTCCAACATGCAAACAGCTCCAACAGCACACAGCTCCAACATGCAAACAGCTCCAACATGCAAACAGCTCCAACATGCAAACAGCTCCAACAGCACACAGCTCCAACATGCATGGTATATACCTGAGAACTTCTGAATCCGTCTAAGTTCTGTAAAGAAAAAAAAAAGCGGCTCAGGACCTTGAGTCGGACGTGCTGTGCAGGTGTACAGCAGACAGGTAGAGGTGCTGTGCAGGTGTAGAGCAGACAGGTAGAGGTGCTGTGCAGGTGTACAGCAGACAGGTAGAGGTGCTGTGCAGGTGTACAGCAGACAGGTAGAGGTGCTGTGCAGGTGTAGAGCAGACAGGGACAGGTGCTGTGCAGGTGTAGAGCAGACAGGTAGAGGTGCTGTGCAGGTGTACAGCAGACAGGTAGAGGTGCTGTGCAGGTGTAGAGCAGACAGGTAGAGGTGCTGTGCAGGTGTAGAGCAGACAGGTAGAGGTGCTGTGGAGGTGTACAGCAGACAGGGACAGGTGCTGTGCAGGTGTACAGCAGACAGGTAGAGGTGCTGTGGAGGTATACAGCAGACAGGTAGAGGTGCTGTGCAGGTGTACAGCAGACAGGTAGAGGTGCTGTGCAGGTGTAGAGCAGACAGGGACAGGTGCTGTGCAGGTGTACAGCAGACAGGTAGAGGTGCTGTGCAGGTGTACAGCAGACAGGGACAGGTTCTGTGCAGGTGTACAGCAGACAGGTAGAGGTGCTGTGGAGGTGTACAGCAGACAGGTAGAGGTGCTGTGCAGGTGTACAGCAGACAGGTAGAGGTGCTGTGCAGGTGTACAGCAGACAGGGACAGGTGCTGTGCAGGTGTACAGCAGACAGGTAGAGGTGCTGTGCAGGTGTACAGCAGACAGGTAGAGGTGCTGTGCAGGTGTAGAGCAGACAGGTAGAGGTGCTGTGCAGGTGTAGAGCAGGCAGGTAGAGGTGCTGTGGAGGTGTACAGCAGACAGGGACAGGTGCTTTGCTGGTGTACAGCAGACAGGTAGAGGTGCTGTGGAGGTGTACAGCAGACAGGGACAGGTGCTGTGCAGGTGTACAGCAGACAGGTAGAGGTGCTGTGGAGGTGTACAGCAGACAGGTAGAGGTGTTGTGCAGGTGTACAGCAGACAGGTAGAGGTGCTGTGCAGGTGTAGAGCAGACAGGTAGAGGTGCTGTGCAGGTGTACAGCAGACAGGTAGAGGTGCTGTGCAGGTGTACAGCAGACAGGGACAGGTTCTGTGCAGGTGTACAGCAGACAGGGACAGGTGCTGTGCAGGTGTATAGGGGGCGAGTAGAGGTAGAAGCAGGTGAATTTGTCTTTTCTTACCAGTGGAGGACAGACGCTCCAGCTCCTCCTGAATCTGCTCCATCAAGGCTGACAGCACGCTCCTCATGGTGCCCAGAGACAGGTCTGTATCCACGGCAACATCACTCCAATCTCTGCTCTCCTCTAAGCAGCAGACTGCTGAAAAACACTAGAGAAGGACAGAGGGAGAGACAGAACAATGAGCCAGAAACATTCAGCACACAAATCACTTGCATATCACTTATCTAAACAACGAGCCAGAAACACTCAGCACACATATCACTGATCTATCACTTATCTAAACAACCAGCCAGAAACACTCAGCACACATATCACTGATCTATCACTTATCTAAAGAACGAACCAAAAACACTCAGCACACATATCACTGATCTATCACTCATCTAAACACAGAAAGTGTGAAATGGAGAGAGAGGCATGAGTGAGTGATTAAGGGGTGTGGATAGCTCAGGCACCTGGAGGAAGTGGACATGGTCTTCTTCATTGGAGATGTTGTCCAGCTCTGACATCTTCTTCCTGAGCTGGCTGATCTCTGTCTCCAGCTCCTGGGTGAACCGCAATGCCTCTCTCTCCACCTCTCTCTGCTTCTCCTCCAGGGGGCGCAGCAGCGTGGCCTGGGCCTCCTGCACTGCAGTCACTACGGCCCTAAACACAGCCTGGATCTCCCCCTTCTCCCTGTCAGTGTGGGTCTGACACACACAGTCAATTTTACATCCCCTCACTCGGCTAGTGCGGGTTAGTGAGGCTGCTGACCGACTGCATTCATGCTCAGCTCTGAAACATCGCCATGCAGAATTAATGAAGTTCCTGGGAAAGGTGGCTTTTGTTTTAGAGAACACTGACTCCTTTATATCCGCAGAGAGAGGAATAAAGGACTGAAAACAAGGGAATAAAAGAGTCCTAAAACTGCACTGCAACCCAGGGGTGTGAAGGTGTCATCAGCAGGAAGAGGAAGAGTTAACAGGAAGTGTCCCTGATTGTGTTACACTCACTCTGCAGAGCTCCACCGCCTGTCTGATCTCTGCCCTCTTCCTGCTCCGATCCCGGATCCTCTGCTCCAGCTCCTCCTTCCTGCTTCCCAGCTCTGCCTGAAGGAGATCTCAGTCTCAGTCTCACACCCCTGTGCTGATCTGTCTCACATTCCCTACAGATCAGTCTCACATTCCCTACAGATCAGTCTCACATTCCCTACAGATCTCAGTCTCACACCCCTGTGCTGATCTGTCTCACATTCCCTACAGATCAGTCTCACATTCCCTACAGATCTGTCTCACATTCCCTACAGATCTCAGTCTCACATTCCCTACAGATCCGTCTCACATTCCCTACAGATCAGTCTCACATTCCCTACAGATCAGTCTCACATTCCCTACAGATCAGTCTCACACCCCTGTGCTGATCTGTCTCACATTCCCTACAGATCTCAGTCTCACATTCCCTACAGATCAGTCTCACATTCCCTACAGATCAGTCTCACATTCCCTACAGATCAGTCTCACATTCCCTACAGATCTCAGTCTAAGTCTCACACCCCTGTGCTGATCTGTCTCACATTCCCTACAGATCAGTCTCACATTCCCTACAGATCCGTCTCACATTCCCTACAGATCAGTCTCACATTCCCTACAGATCTCAGTCTAAGTCTCACACCCCTGTGCTGATCTGTCTCACATTCCCTACAGATCAGTCTCACATTCCCTACAGATCCGTCTCACATTCCCTACAGATCAGTCTCACATTCCCTACAGATCCGTCTCACATTCCCTACAGATCAGTCTCACATTCCCTACAGATCAGTCTCACATTCCCTACAGATCTCAGTCTAAGTCTCACACCCCTGTGCTGATCTGTCTCACATTCCCTACAGATCTCAGTCTCACATTCCCTACAGATCTCAGTCTCACATTCCCTACAGATCTCAGTCTCAGTCTCACACCCCTGTGCTGATCTGTCTCACACTCCTGTGCTGATCTGTCTCACATTCCCTACAGATCAGTCTCACACTCCTGTGCTGATCTGTCTCACATTCCCTACAGATCAGTCTCACACTCCTGTGCTGATCTGTCTCACATTCCCTACAGATCTGTCTCACATTCCCTACAGATCTCAGTCTCACATTCCCCCATCCTGCCCGTCCTTCCCATCCTTCCCATCCTACCCGTCCTTCCCGTCCTGCCCATCCTGCCCGTCCTGCCCCCTGAGCACGGAGCTGCAGCCCAGTTTAACACAACAGCTCTTGTCTTTATGAGCCCCGTTGCTACGGTGAGAGAGAGCGTCTGATTCCGTGCGGGTGGTTACCTTCTTCTTCTCCCACTCTGTCTCTGCGGCAATGACCTGGTGGCCCTGCTCCACACAGAGGGCACAGATGCAGCACTGCTGGTCCCTGCTGTAGAGCTCCAGGGGGCGCCCGTGAGCCGGACACGCCCGCTGCTCCAGCTCAGCCAGGGGGGCCACCAGACTGTGGCCCCGCAGCCAGCGGGCGGAGTGGTGGTGCTGCAGGTGGGCGGGGCAGTACGAGGCCAGGCACACCAGGCAGGACTTCACCGCCTTCAGCTTCCTGTCTGTGCACATGTCGCAGGGCACGGCCCCCTCGGGCCACGCCCCCTCGGGCCCCGCCCCTTCATGCAGGCTCCGCCCCTGCACCCTGTGGAAGTCCTGCAGCAGACAGCGCAGCAGCACATTCATCTTGCTGTCTCTGCTAAGGTGCTCCTTGCACAGCGGACACACGCGTCCGCTGCGGTCCAGGCAGGCCCTGCAGAAAGTGTGGCCGCAGGGCGTGGTCACCGGCTCCTTGAAAAGGTCCAGGCAGATGGAGCAGGTCAGATGAGCCCTGACTGGCACAGGCCTCTCAGGCCTCTCCCCTGACTCGCCTGTAGGGGACGACATGCCTGCAGCGGAGGATTGCAGAAGTCAGTGATTGTGAAGCAGGCACCCCAGTGCATGATGGGAGGGTTGTGGTTGCAGTGTGAACCAACACATTCCATTGAGGATTTCCCCACTGTATTTAGCGCGGTTATGCTTTTCTTTTGACCATTTTTAAGCAATTTTCATCCGGTGATGTGTGGTTGTGATGAAAGGTGACAGAAAATGTTAACAAATATTTAAGATACACACACACACACACACACTCACACTCACCCACACACACACACACACTCTCACACTCACACTCACACACACACTCACACACACACACACACATGCACACTCACACACACACACACTCACACTCACACACACACACACACACACATGCACACACACACACTCACACACACACACTCACACTCACACACACACACACATGCACACACACACACTCACACACACACACATACACACACATACACACACACATGCATGCACACACACACACTCACACACACGCACACCACACACACTCTCACACACACACACGCACACACACACTCATACACACACACACCACACACACTCACACACACACACACACACACACAATAACAATTACAAATACAATATCTTGTAATCAAAGCAATGATACAGTTCAATGCTGTGACACATTCAACATCCTACCTGCCGCAGGGTCACATTTAGCATTCAACATCCTACCTGCTGCAGTACCTGCTGTATTCTACCTGCAGCTCGTTTTGTAAAAGTTTTGGAACATTGAAAATAATAAAGCAGCAAAGCCTTTTTCATCTTTTTTGAAAAAAAAAAAGTTTCGATATAAAACATGAACATTGGTCAGCTTATTCCTCACTTTTGCCATTGATACATTTTTCAGGTACATTAGACAGTCACAGCCTGTAGACACACAGAGTGCAAAGCTAAGTCTTTACCTGCTAGTCACCGTGTCGCTCTCAGTATTTCACCGGGTCGCTCTCTTCTCTCTCCCTGTGTCTGTCTGTCGCTCTCTTCTCTCCCTGTCGCTCTCAGTATTTCACCGTGTCGCTCTCTCCTCTCTCCCTGTCGCTCTCAGTATTTCACCGTGTCGCTCTCTCCTCTCTCCCTGTCGCTCTCAGTATATCACTGTGTCTCTCTCTCCTCTCCCTGCGTCTGTCTTCCTTATTTATCTCTCCTCCCTCAGTTTCTCAGTCCCTCAGTTTCGTTTCTCCAGATTATGAATAGCAGGAACTTCTCTTTTCCTGATCGTGCCATGTTTGCTGTGTGTGGGTGTGTGTGCGTGTGTGTGTGCGTGAGCGTGCATGCTGCAGGCAAGGCACGTGCATTGCCCTATAAGAATAATGACACTCCTAATTTTCTGTGCAGTATGATTTGCTTACTAAACTTTCAGACTTATGTAACAGAGATAATCCCTCATGTATCTGTGTGCTGGCCACACCCTGATCAGTCATCACACCACTGTCCTGAACGGTCTGTTTCAGTTCCTCTGCCCAGGTGTGGACCACAGGTTCAGGTAATGGCCTTCAAAATTACCAAGGGGCTACAGGCAACCAGTTACTGCCTGTAAAATTCAGATTCAGTAAACTCCTACTGAAACTGAACACACTTTAAAATCACTTTAAATTACAGCTGTAAGATGCTCAGAGCTTGGTAAATGTTGATGACTTAAAAAGTAGTAAAGTTTTAGGACACATAAACATTGAGGAAGCTGGCCAACACTTCTCACAAAAAATGAGAAGGAAGAAAACTTACAAAAACATTTAAAAATCCCCAAACAAAGGAACCAGCCTTAAGCACACAGCCAAAACCCAACTCAAACAGCCTGTGTGCTCTGTAGACACACACCTGTATTTAACAGACTTCAGCTGGCAGGTAAGGCTCATTAACCAATGGCTGCCTTCCACACAATCACAAACAGGCAAGTAACACTGAAACAGCTAACTCCTCATGAACTCAGTCACTGACAAATTCACAATCTTACAGAGAAAGATCAAGGTATTTAACAAGTTAAAGAATTAAAGAACTAACAATTAAACAATGAACAGTTCTAGGGACAGATGAAGGTTCTTCACACACACACGCACACACACACTCATGCACTCTCTCTCTCACACAAACACACACCAACCAAATACTTAACAGTCAGGCAAGCTGTTTCTCAGTTTGAATTTCCCCACAAGAATCCACTCATCCATGAATCACACAGACTAATCAAAACATTTGCAATATGTAGATTAATTTCTTCCAGTGATGATGGCATCAGCATGATATACATTAAAGAGGAAATTTTAATCCAGTTCAAACTGATGCACAGTCATAGGAAATAATCATGATATATATTCAATGCCCTATACCTCAGACCTGTATTTAACACTAACAGAACCTGATACACATCTCCAAATTCACTCTGCATGTTATTGGAATGTTCAAGTAAGACCCCGCCTTTTAACAGTTGTGTTGCCCCCTCATTCCTGCAGTCTGTCTGTTCAGGGGCTCCAGATCTGTTTCCGCACCCCTGATCCTCCTCAGCGGGACAGGCAAGGCTAATCTATCCCTGCTGAAATGGAAAGGCATGCATAATCTATCCCCAGACCACTGGGTTGACCTCATGTCTGAACATACCATATGTGAAAGTCTATATGATTGTCAGGGCTCCCGCCCCCTAGCTGTTGTGTTTTTGTTTTTTCCCTGTCCATGTGCTTTTGTTTTCCTTGTGTTCTAGCCCTGCCCCGCTCTCCGCCTTGTCTCCGCCCACCTGATTGTCTCCACCTGCCTGCCTGCACACCTGCCTCCCATCACCTAATCAGCCCAGCCCTATATCTACCCTGCTTGCCAGATCGTTTCAGTGTTTCTGCCTGTCTCGTTTCCCGCCTGTTTTTCCTGTTTGGATTTTGCTGGTTTTTGCCTTGCCTGTTCCTTGACATTGTCTTTGCCTGCTGTTCTGTCCTGATTGCCTGATCTGCCTGCCTTCAAAGTTTGACCCTGCCTGTTGCTGTTTTGATCCTTGTTTTGCCCTTGGACTGCCTACCTGGTATTTTGACCCTGCCTGTTTTTGGACTGCCGGGTTGTTTGACGATTCTGCTAATCAACGCCTGGAATTGGAGCACTCGTGGTCCGCGTCTGAGTCCGTGCCTGAGTCCTGACAATGATGTATCATCTCTGCACTATTACAGTAGGTGTTGAAAACATTAAAAATATTACATTAATATTACTATTACACAAAGGTCACTAAAAGTAATTTATTCACCCCTCTCCCTCCTTTATGCCATGCCCATCCCATCCACCACAGTTACAGCACAGTTATTGTTGAATATCTTCTCTCCATTCTAAATGGATGTTACCTCACGTTTTTCCTGGTAGATGCTCTTATCCAGAGTAACTCAGTCGTTCACGTTTCATCCGTGTTCATGGCAGGGTATGTACTCGGGTACTGAGCGTGTGCACCTGGGTACAGCAGCAGTAGCCCACCTGAGATCACTGCACCAACACCCCACACTGCGGCCCTCACTGTCCGTCCCCGTGCCCCCAGTCTCCCCCGAGTGTTCTGTAAGGTCTATTCTGTGTCCCAGCATTACATATGAATTGTTGTTTATTCATTGTCCCCCTCCGGGCATTCTGGGCACTTCACATGCTGTTGTTCTGCACTGAGGGAGGCCTTTGAGATTGGAACATCTCCTGTAGAAACCTCTCGATGACATCAGACCAGTCCCTGGTGTGAGGGGGTGTGCACAGCGATGGGAAGGTCTACAGCAGGAGAGAGGAGAAACCCATCAGCACAGAGAATCACTGTAATGTCTGCATACATTCCCATTCTCCAGGGACCAACAGCGGGAGACTGAGACCTGTAGGAAGTGGAGGTGGTCCTCGGTGCGTGAGAGCTGCTCCAGCTCAGTGCTTCTCCTCTGCAGCTCAGTGAGTTCCTGCTCCAGCTCTTTAATCAGGCCTTCAGCACGTCTCTCTGCTTCTCTCTGTTTCTCCTCCAGCTCCTCAGTGAGCTTAGCCTGGCGCGTCTCAATGGAGCGAACCAAAGCGCTAAAGACCTGCATGCTGTCGTCAATCTCTCCCTGTGTGCTGCTCTGATGGGACAGGAGACAGCTCTTAGGTTAACGGTGTCTGTTTATCGCTAGGAGCAGGAGCAGAGAATGAGTGTGATTATTTGAATGCGTCAGAGATCAGTAATGGCCCCGTAACTGAGCCCTGTGGTACCCCTCCCTGATGTGACTGTCAGGACTGTGATCAGGACTCACTCTGCTGAGCTCCACACACTGTCTGATCTCCTCCACCTTCCTCTGTCTGTCCTGTATCATCTGCTGCATCTTCACCATAGTCTTCCTCAGCTGAGCCTGTGGAATAAATGATGTTAGTTTGGGGATGCCAGTGTCAAACTCTTACTGCTTAATGGTGTTAAAGCAGAGGCAATAGAGATTGAAAACCAACTGCATGATATTGCATTGTGGGTTCAAAACCTGGGCGCTCATCGCCTCAGAAATGAAGGTAAGGTAAGAACACCTCTTCCAGGTGGCCTGTGTTACTCAGTGTACAGTATACATGGCTTCTCTCTTTAGTAAAGAAACGGAAAGGATTGATCTGATTAGTCATAAGTGTCAGTGTGATCACTGTGAAGGCCAGCTGAGTAAACTGCTGATTGGTGGTCCTGTGAGTGTGGGCTGTACCCTCCTCCTCCTGCTCTCGCGGGCGATGGGGGCGAGGCGGTGGGCACGGTGGTCAGTGCGGGGACACAGCGCACACACGCAGGTGCGGTCAGTGAGGCAGTACCGGTCCAGCGGCCGGCCGTGCAGCCCACAGCGCGACGTCTCCAGGTTCTTCCCCACGGCCTGCAGCGGGTGCCTGCGCAGAGCGGCACACAGATAGTGCGGGCCCAGGTGCTCCCGGCAGTACGAGCGCAGGCACGCCACGCACGACTTCACCGCCCGGAGTCTCCGCCCCCCCGTGCACACGTCACAGGCCACCTCCCCCGCCCCGGCCTCGGGCCCCTCCGCAGCCACGCCCGCCTCCCGGGGCCCTGCCCACTGCAGCTCAGGCCACTCCTGGAAGGAAGCCCCGCAGAGGGGGCAGCGGCAAACCCCCCCTGCCTGGCTCCAGTACCCCCCAATGCAGGTGAGGCAGAAGGTGTGCCCGCAGGGCGTGCAGACCGGACTGCAGAACTCATCCAGGCAGATACAGCAGCCGGGGCCAGCCATGAGGGACTGCAGAGACAACACACACACATATAAACATTACTGTCACACACACACTCACACACACACACACACACACACACTCACACACACACACACTCACACACACACACTCACACACACACACACACACACACATACACACACACACACTCACATACACACTCACTCACACACACACACACACAAACACACACACACACACATACATACACACACACACACACACACACACACACACACACACACACACACACACACACACACACACACACACACACACACACTCAAACACACACACACATACATACACACACACACACTCACATACACATACAGACACACTCACACTCACTCACACTCACACATACACACACACACATACACACACACACACACACACACACTCTCACATACACACACATACACACACTCAAACACACACACACATACATACACACACACACTCACATACACACACACTCACACACACACACACACTCTCACATACACACACATACACACACTCAAACACACACACACACATACATACACACACACACTCACATACACACACACACTCACATACACACACACTCACATACACTCACACTCACACACACTCTCACATACACACACATACACACACTCAAACACACACACACACACTCACACACACACACACACACTCACACTCACACTCACACGCACAGGCACACACACACACACACACACACTCACATGCACACACACACACACACACACTCCTCACTGAGACAGCCCTTCTGTGAGCCATACGCAGGGTTATTGCTGTAACAGTCCTGTACCTGGATGAGAGGAGCTCACCTGTGTGCTGCACTTTGGATCACTGCTGGAGAGTGAAGCATGCCGGTCTCTGTCCACTGATAACAGGGAGAGGACACGCCCACGGTGCCGCCCACGAGGAGCTGACACGCCCACTCTCTTCTCATAAACCACAGCCTTTATAATAATCCGGCAGGTGAAAATATGCTGCATGTTTCAGACGTGTTCTGTGTTATGAGTAACAGACCCTGAATTACAGTGTGCGGGTGAAGAGATCAGGATCTCCTGCATTCTCTCTGACAGTGTCATTTTCCTTCTGGGAATAGCAGCTATTTTCATTTTAATAGATTTCTTCTGAATGTAGGCAGAGAGGTGTGACACTTTCTGGTTCTTGTGTAGGAACGGAATTCTTTGCCATAGTAGTGTAGTAGTGTGTGCTGCCCCCTACTGGCCAATGGCTGAAACTGTCAGAGTTCTTTTCATTCATAGAATCAGTTTAGCCCAAAATGACCGAAAATGACAAAATGACTTTCAAGACATAACACACCAGTTGTATACTATTCAGCTTTAGTTACTGGGATGCAACAACACTCAAAATATTGAGGAAATTGAAACACATTAGGATTGGTTTGTAAATGTATGCAGCCTTACCACACACAGCGTGTTTGGGAGACCTGTTAGCCAGCTGCATTAACCCAGTCACTCCACTGCGCAGAGTAGCCAGGAGAAACCGAGGGGACCTGGTCTAACGATCTCCACCAGAAGTGAGGAGAGATATTAAAGCAGCAGAAAAAGAGAGAGGGGGCTTCTACACCTGATCTAAGCCAACATTCATTCTTATCAGAAATGCTGAAGTCCACATGCCATTATAATCATTCACCGTTTAGTAATTGTGCTTTATATTTATTGACAGCATGAATGAAACATGCTGACTTCAGACAAACCCAGTGAAGCTGTTGGCACCCCGTCCAACTGTAACTTTACAGTGTAACTGAACACATTTACTTCATAAATCTGATAGAACATTTTGCATTGCGGCACTATATTATCTGCACAAGAGTGGCTGCCAAATTACTGAATGTAAATGTAAATATTTTATGTATTTTAATGGTTTTATGCTTGTAGAAATGCCCATGTAAACCTGGTACAGACCATTTATAAACCTGGTATAGATGCATTCAGCTGCCCAGCAATGCAGGGGGTTTCAAATCATTTCTCAGATCTTTCCATTTTGTTTGATCACTGATTTCATAAAATCAAGTTTATAATTGAAGTCAAATAAAGTGCTTCATTCTCATAAAAAGAGGAGATTTGTGTGTGTGTGTGTGTGTGTGTGTGTGTGTGTGTGTATGTGTGTGTGTGTGTGTGTGTGTGTGTGTCTTACCACATGTGCCTGTCAGTATCAGTTCCTCACTATAGAAACTACACTAAACTAAACCTTACTGAGTGAAAGGCTGACGCATATGGATCTCTTTGCACGCTTGTTTCCTGGATTTATGTCTGATGGTGTGAGCTGACAGTGGTGGTGATGAAGGGCTGTGGGGGAGAGTGATGTCACTGGTGATGGTGATATTGGATTGTTTGGAAAGTTAAAGGATTGACTAGATCAAGGTCTCTACAAATGACAGTAATTTCACATGATGATTATTATTTATTGGTTCTAGTATTGCACTGTTTACATGTTACAGTACTAAGGGATGGTTATTTTGGTATACATCTGAACAAAAGAAAGATCTCAGGGCATTTTAAGAATGAGGCATGGATTTAATTATTTCTTCAGACCTTATTAAAATGAGTCCAATGATGTATGAAACGAATCAGGCCTTTCCTCATGTCTAGCCTTCGTATGCAGCCGTGCCCAGTGAGTGTGTGTGGAGAGGGGTGTGTGTGTGGAGAGGGAGTGTGCAGAGGGGGGCGGGTGCAGAGGGAGGGGGTGTGTGGGCGGGAGTGCAGGTGGGCGGGGTCAGAGAGCCCTGCTCTGAGGCCCAGCTCAGCACTGCTTGGTGGGCGGAGTCTCTGGAAAGGGGCTGATGGTGATGGAGTCAGAGGCCTTGTCGCAGCAGTACAGGTAAAAAAAGGGCTGCAGTTTCTCGGTGAAGGCGTCCGTGAAGGTGTGGATGTGAGACCTGGCCTTCACGTCGTAGAAGGAGACCTGCCCCTCCTCATAGTCCAGGTACACACCCACCTGTCTGGGCCGGGGGTGGAGGGTGAGGAGGAGAGGGGGGCCGGAGGACACCTTGTAGTGCCCCTTCTTCATAGCCAGTGCCCAGTACCCGTGTGCTGTGCTGACCGCAATCCGCCCCTTCCTGTTCACAGACGCCTTGGCCACGCCCACGTACCAGTCGTCCTTCTCTCCCACCTGCACCTCCCAGTAGTGCCTCCCCGAGTCAAAGGCCTCCCTCCCGAGGACGATGACCACAGTGTCGAAGCGCTCGGGGCCGTCCGGGAGGTCCTGCCAGGTGCCCGCATGCCTCACCTGCTTTCCGCTCTCCGAAACCTGGAGCCACGGATTCGCTGTCAGAGCGTCCAGGGTCACACCCACTGAGGACGAGAGAGGCAGGTGAGGCCACGCCCATTGCATCTCTGCATCATACAGGTAAGGCCACACCCACCACACCTCTGCATCACACAGGCTAAGGCACACCCACTACACAAATGCATCACACAGGTAAAGACACGCCCACCAAACCACTGTGTCACATAGGTAAGGACACGCCCTCTAGACTGTTTTGCCACACAGGTAAGGAGGTGACAGGAGAGAAAGCTCACCTGCATACTTCTGCATCCTCTTCAGCTCTGTGACACCAAGCACAGAGTGTGAGTAAACTTAAGGGCTCTTTATCTGAGTCAGCGCTGTGTAATCCAACATTTCAGCAAGGAACCTTTACTAAATGAGTGGAATATTTCTTAAACAACACATGCACCTAAATAATTCATTAAAAGTTTACACAATGCAAATAAATTTAAAAAACATTTAATTGGCTTAATTTTGGGAAAGTGTGAATACTTTTTGATTAAAATCTTCATAAATGGAGACATTTACAGATGTTTTTTTAAATGTGGAACACAAAGTGATATTTACGGTAAATGCTGTAAAATCAGGTGCGCTCATTGAGTCAAACTGAACCCAATCACTGTGTTTTTCAGCTCCAAACTCCTCTGAGACACTTATATTTCTGAATATTTACTGAAAGGGGGAGCTTACCCATCTCCACCAGCTTGTCCATTTCCTCCCTGAGTGTCTCCTCCAGCTGGGACACAGCTCTCCTCACAGTCCCCACACACGCATCAGTGTGGACAGTGGCATCAGACCAGTCCCTGGTGTGAGGGGGTGTGCACAGCGATGGGAAGGTCTACAGCAGGAGAGAGGAGAAACCCATCAGCACAGAGAATCACTGTAATGTCTGCATACATTCCCATTCTCCAGGGACCAACAGCAGGAGACTGAGACCTGTAGGAAGTGGAGGTGGTCCTCGGTGCGTGAGAGCTGCTCCAGCTCAGTGCTTCTCCTCTGCAGCTCAGTGAGTTCCTGCTCCAGCTCTTTAATCAGGCCTTCAGCACGTCTCTCTGCTTCTCTCTGTTTCTCCTCCAGCTCCTCAGTGAGCTTAGCCTGGCGCATCTCAATGGAGCGTACCAAAGCGCTAAAGACCTGCATGCTGTCGTCAATCTCTCCCTGTGTGCTGCTCTGATGGGACAGGAGACAGCTCTTAGGTTAACGGTGTCTGCTTATCGCTAGGAGCAGGAGCAGAGAATGAGTGTGATTATTTGAATGCGTCAGAGATCAGTAATGGCCCCGTAACTGAGCCCTGTGGTACCCCTCCCTGATGTGACTGTCAGGACTGTGATCAGGACTCACTCTGCTGAGCTCCACACACTGTCTGATCTCCTCCACCTTCCTCTGTCTGTCCTGTATCATCTGCTGCACATCTGCTTCTGTCTTCTTCAGCTGAGTCTGCGCACAAAGCAAGGACATTTCATTTATTTTGTTGCTGGAATTTCAATGCTTGTTTCCTCTTTTAAGAAAGATATCTATATAGTGAATATGCAAAGCAGTGAGTTGCTCTTATCTCATAAGTAACATATTACATTTACATTTATTCATTTAGCAGACGCTTTTATCCAAAGCGACTTACATAGGTTACAGTTCTTTACAATGCTATCCATTTATACAGCTGGATATTTGCTGAGGCAATTGTGGGTTAAGTACCTTGCCCAAGGGTACAGCAGCAGTGTCCCAGCGGGGATTGAACCTGCAACCTTTCAGTTACGAGTCCTGCTCCTTAACCACTATGCTACACTGCCGCCCCGCCCACACTACAGCTAGATTATTTTTATTCACGTATTCTGCTAATGAAAGTTCCTGTCACCTTCTTCTCTGTCCAGGCTCTCTCTGCAGGGACGGTGTAGTGCGCCCTGTGGTCGGTTTCGATGCACAGCACGCAAACGCAGGTCTGGTCGCTTCTGCAGAAGAGCTCCAGGAGTCTCTCGTGCTTCTTGCACATCCTGTCCTCCAGGTTCCTCACGGGGGCGATGAGCTTGTGTTTGGTGAACCTGGCATTGTGGGTCTTTATGTGCTCATCACAGTAGGAGGTCAGACACACCAGGCAGGACCGGACAGCCTGCAGCTGCTCCCCAGTGCAGACGTCACAGGGCACGCGGTCTCCGGGGGGGGGCGGGGGCTGGCCGGGGGAGGGGTCCTCCAGGCGCGGCTCTGCTGTGTCCTCGGACAGGGGCTCCACGCGCTCCTCGGGGGCAGAGCCTCTCATTCCTCTGAACTGCTCGGCGATCTCTCTGAGCACGGTGTTGATGCTGATGTCAGGCCGTTTGTAGAAGGTTTTCTTGCACATGGGACACTGATACATTGCACTGCTCTTCCAGTAGCCGCCGATGCAGCACATGCAGAAGTTGTGTCCGCAGGGGATGGACACTGGGTTGGTGAAGACATCCAGGCATATGGAACAGTGGCATTGCTCCTCAGAGAACAGGCTACTGGGAGAAGCCATTCCTGACAAAACAGAACATTTCAGAAACCAACACCAGTCAAAATAGATTCTGTTTAAGGATTAGTCTTTAGTTGATCACACATTGACAATATTTTTACTAAAAACTTTCAGTGAAGGCACTTTCAGTAAGGCGCAGTACAAAAAGGGCTGCAGAGGAAACCAGCGAGGACCATAGTGCACACTGATGGACATGCTACCATTGCAGCTTCTCTAAGCCCCACAGTGCATGGCCGGCCGTGGCGCAGATGATGCCGGGGCGTGAGCAGCGTGACTCTGCTGAGCTGACGGTGTTTTCCTCACGCAGGAGCGACAGAGCTGCACGTGCTGCTGGAGGTGGGTCTCTCTCCACATGTTCCCACACTCCAAGGCCAGGAGAATCACACACACACACACACACACAATCAGACAGCACGCACACACACACACACACACACAATCAGACAGCACGCACACACACACACACACACACACGCACACACAATCAGACAGCACGCACACACACACACACACACACACACACACACAGCACACACACACACACACACACACACACAATCAGACAGCACGCACACACACACACGCACACACACACAATCACCCAAACACTGAGGGACGGCCCCTATGACCGCACACTCACTGTGACCGCGCAGGCACTATGACCGCACACTCACTGTGACCACACACTCACTGTGACCACACACTCACTGCGACCGCACACTCACTGTGACTGCACACTCACTGCGACCGCACACTCACTGTGACCCCACGATCACTGCGACCGGACACTCACTGTGACCGCACACTCACTGTGACTGCGCAGGCACTATGACCATACACTCACTGTGACCGCACACTCACTGTGACCGCACACTCACTGCAACCGCACACTCACTGTGACCGTACACTCACTGTGACTGCGCAGGCACTATGACTGCACACTCACTGTGACCGCACACTCACTGTGACCACACACTCATTGTGACCGCACACTCACTGCGACCGCACACTCACTGCGACTGCACACTCACAGCGACCGCACACTCACTGTGACCGCACACTCACTGTGACTGTGGGTTTGCTCTGATATCATGCAGATGTGAGGATACTGCACTTCATCCATCCCTGTGTAACAGTGCAGCTCTCTGCTGAATGACACACAGCAGTTGTGCGCTGGTCTGAAACCCTGGTGTCAGCAGGTTTCTCCAAGTGTGGGAGCAGCTGAGCAGCTGGAGTACAGAGTCCTGCTATACATAGCAGGTAAGACTAACATTCCTCCAGGAATATCAGCCCAGCCAATCACCAGCTCAGGCTCAGTCCATAAACAAAAACTCTGATAAAGTCCAGCTTTATGCCTGAGAGATCCTCCAACCGCAAAGTCTCTTCCACCCAGAGGGTAATTCCATAAGGGAAAAACATCCAGCACACACACACACACACACATAAGCATTACTGTCACAGACACACACACACACACACACACACACACACAAACACACTCACACACACACACACACACACACACACAAACACACTCACACACACACACACACACACACACACACACACACACTCACACACACACACACACACACACTCACACACACACACACACACACACACACACACACAAACACACTCACACACACACACACACACACACTCACACACACTCACACACACACACACGCACACACACACACAAACACACTCACACACACACACACACACACACACACACACACACACACACTCACACACACACACACACACACACACATGCACACACACACAAACTCACACACACACACTCACACACACAAACACACACACACACATGCACACACACACAAACTCACACACACACACACTCACACACACACACACACACACACACTCACACACACACACACACACACACACACACACACACTCACACACACACACTCACACACTCACACACACATGCACACACACACACACTCACACACACACACACACACTCACACACACTCACACACACACACACACGCACACACTCACAAACACACAGACTCACACACACACACAGAGCACTTACTGATATTTCTCCTGGTGAGTATTTGGTTCAGCTAGCAGATCAACATTCCTGGAGCTGCCATAACCGTAGGAATCATTGTCTGAACGCTGTAAAATGCGCAGTGTGAAGTTCTGAATCGTTCTTAGCAGCAACGGCAGCAGTATTTCTGCTCAGCGTCACTGCTCTGTCTGAGAACGACACACGACACAGCTGACCCCCCACCCCCCTCACAAAATTACACCGCAGCAGCATGGCTGTCTCTGCCCTTAAAGGAACAGCATTAACCCCTTGCACACCACTGAGCTCTGCCCACTTCTTTCTGTTGCCATTAGGATTGTAAAGATGAGTGTGGGGTGTGAAATGTATGACAGAGTAATTATCATTTGGAATTTTTAAATGCAGAAAATGACAAAAAGGAAAAGATCCATTGACCTTTGTGTTTTTATTCAAAGTTTCTGAAAGTGAAAAATATCAATGATTCTAAATTTACAGAGATTAGTTTACATGTACATATCTTTATCATTTTAGCAATTCAATTTTATTGAATAAAGTCTAAAGAAGTACCAAAATAGTTACATTTCACAGTAAAATCTCTGCTTAAGTGTAGTTACAGAAAGGTATCTTAATATGTCAATCAAAAAATGTAAAACCCAAACATTCTACATGTAAAAGGGTTAAGATGTGTGATATATATGGCACAGGATATATGATATTTAAGACACTTCATATATGAGGATTGAGAGATTTGAGCCCTCCACCACCTGTTAGTCCTTCACATGTAGTACAGCCCTTAGAAGAAGCATGACAGCATTGCAGTGTCCTGTGGTGTCAGGCTGAAGACAGCAGAGAAAACTGACCCCACACCTCACTCACTGATCCACAGCAACGTCAGCTGCTCTCTCTGTGGCAGAGCAGCACTGATCCACCACCAGAATGTCCTTCAGTATCATTCAAACATCCACAAAAAGCCAAGTTCTTGGCCTCAGGTACAAAATTAACTGGATTAAACCCCTCTAAAACGGTTTGGGTTAAAACATGTCTCCAGCATGTGAGGAAATCCCATTCCAGAACACATTTCTGCTTCTCTGACACATCTGGTAAGAGGGAACTGAGGCAGGTAAAAATGACTTTGTCTAAAAAGCTGTAGCTTGGAGAAGGTTTTAGAGCTTTACGGTAGGTGTCTGTCGGTTAGGGGGTGGGGTTTGGGAGTTTGGGAGCAGGTGTCTGTCGGTTAGGGGGTGGGGTTTGGGAGTTTGGGAGCAGGTGTCTGTCGGTTAGGGGGTGGGGTTTGGGAGTTTGGGAGTAGGTGTCTGTCGGTTAGGGGGTGGGGTTTGGGAGTTTGGGAGTAGGTGTCTGTCGGTTAGGGGGTGGGGTTTGGGAGTTTGTGAGCAGGTGTCTGTCGGTTAGGGGGTGGGGTTTGGGAGTTTGGGAGTAGGTGTCTGTCGGTTAGGGGGTGGGGTTTGGGAGTTTGGGAGCAGGTGTCTGTAGGTTAGGGGGTGGGGTTTGGGAGTTTGGGAGCAGGTGTCTGTAGGTTAGGGGGTGGGGTTTGGGAGTTTGGGAGCAGGTGTCTGTAGGTTAGGGGGTGGGGTTTGGGAGTTTGGGAGCAGGTGTCTGTAGGTTAGGGGGTGGGGTTTGGGAGTTTGGGAGCAGGTGTCTGTCGGTTAGGAGGTGGGGTTTGGGAGTTTGGGAGCAGGTGTCTGTAGGTTAGGGGGTGGGGTTTGGGAGTTTGGGAGCAGGTCTCTGCGGCTCAGCTGTGTTTGACAGGTGAGATGACAAGGGGGCCGGAGTTCTTGCCGTCCTGGTTGAGACAGGGGCTGAAGATGGGGAAGAGACTTTCGCTGAAGGCATCCATGAAGGTGTAGAGGTGCGAGCGTGCCTTCACATCGTAGAAGGACACCTGCCCCGCCTCGTAGTCCAGGTAGATGCCCACTTTGTGCGGGGGCGTGGCCAGCTGCAGGGGCAGGCGTGTGGAGGAGAGGGCTTTGATCTGCCCCCCCTTCAGCCACAGGCACCAGAAGCCGCTGCCGGGGCTGAGCTTGATCTCGCCCTTCCTGCGGGCAGACTGCCGCGCCATACCCAGCGTCCACGCCGTCTTCCCGCCCACGTCCACCTCCCAGTAGTGGCGGCCGGAGCTCAGGCCCTCGCGCGCCAGCACAAACAGCGCCGGCTGGAAGCGCCGCCCGCTCTCCGCCACCGCCTGCCGGTGCTCCTCGTACCACACCTGCTTCCCGTCCTCCGACAGCACCAGGTTCCGCTGCGCTGTGGCCGGGTCCAGGAACACCTCACCTGCAGAGAGAGCGGACAGAGTGAACTCACCAATGCTGTGCACGTGAGGAACGACATCATCGTTTAACATGGGTCAGTAAGGAGGAGAGTTAGGGTTAGGGTTAGGGTTAGGGTTAGGGTTAGGGTTAGGGTTGGCGTGGGTTAGGGTTAGGGTTAGGGTTAGGGTTGACGTGGGTTAGGGTTAGGGTTAGGGTTAGGGTTGGCGTGGGTTAGGGTTAGGGTTAGGGTTGGCGTGGGTTAGGGTTAGGGTTAGGGTTAGGGTTAGGGTTAGGGTTAGGGTTGGCGTGGGTTAGGGTTAGGGTTAGGGTTAGGGTTGACGTGGGTTAGGGATAGGGTTAGGGTTAGGGTTGGCGTGGGTTAGGGTTAGGGTTGGCGTGGGTTAGGGTTAGGGTTAGGGTTGGCGTGGGTTAGGGTTAGGGTTAGGGTTAGGGTTAAGTTTAGGGTTGGCGTGGGTTAGGGTTAGGGTTAGGGTTGGCGTGGGTTAGGGTTAGGGTTAGGGTTAGGGTTGGCGTGGGTTAGGGTTAGGGTTAGGGTTAGGGTTGGCGTGGGTTAGGGTTAGGGTTGGCGTGGGTTAGGGTTAGGGTTAGGGTTGGCGTGGGTTAGGGTTAGGGTTAGGGTTGGCGTGGGTTAGGGTTAGGGTTAAGGTTAGGGTTAAGTTTAGGGTTGGCGTGGGTTAGGGTTAGGGTTAGGGTTGGCGTGGGTTAGGGTTAGGGTTAAGGTTAGGGTTGGCGTGGGTTAGGGTTAGGGTTAGGGTTAGGGTTAGGGTTAAGGTTAGGGTTGGCGTGGGTTAGGGTTAGGCTTAGGGTTAGGGTTGGCGTGGGTTAGGGTTAGGGTTAGGGTTAGGGTTGGCGTAGGTCAGTAAGGAGGGGACGGGACATACTTGCGTAGTTTTGCAGCTTCCTCAGCTCTGTGGAAGAAACAGATAAAAATCAAATATCTAGCAGGATGAATATATTCAGAGGTAAAGATGCTGATTAGATGCATTGTTTTAAACTCTGTGTCAGTCTGGTTTCTGTGCCTTTGCAGATGTGACCTTTAAATCTGGACACATGCAGAGGTGTTAGTGCCATGGAGAAGATCTGATGGCTCAGGAAAGATTAGCTGTGGGCTCCTATGGGGGACATGGTGAGGGGGTGGAGCCCACACTGTCTTGTGACCAGGCTAGACCAATCACAGACCTCTGCTGAAGAGTGTCTTGAGCTCCTCCTGAAACCTCTCCAGCAGGGCACTGACTGATGACCTCACTGTCCCCACGTAAAGGTCAGTGTTGACGGACACGCCCGACCAGTCCATGGGCTCGAGGGGGGGTGGCAGGGCTGCATGACCCTGCAGCACAGAACAGAGTGTTAGAGAGAGAGAGAGTGTGTGTATGAGTGTGAGTGTGAGTGTGCGTGTGTGAGTGTGAGCGTGTGTGTGAGTGTGTGTGTGCATGCGCATGCGTGCATGTGCGTGTGTGAGTGTGTGTGCGTGTGCGTGTGTGAGCGTGTGCGTGCGTGTGTGTGTGTGTGCATGTGTGAATGTGTGTGTGTGTGCCTGTGTGTGTGCGTGTGCGTGTGTGTGTGAATGCATACTGTATGTAAGCGTGTATATTGTATAGGAGTGTGTGTGAGTGTACATTGTGTATGCACTGTGTGTGTACGCTGGTACAGCGGTTGTTGCAGTGACCTGCAGGAAGAGCACTTTGTCGTCGGTGTGGGCCAGCTCCTCCAGCTCACTGCTCCTCCTGCGGAGCAGAGCGAGCTCCTCTTCCAGCCCGCGGGCCAGCTCCTGCGCCTGTCTCTCTGCCTCTCTCTGCCGCGTGGCGATCCTCTCCACCAGCTCCGCCTGGCTCTGCTCCACCCAGCGCTGCAGCTCAGCATACACCCGCCAGCTCTCCTCTAGCTCCCGCTGCGCCGAGCTCTGCAGGGCACACACAGCTGCTGCTCAGCCGCACACACAGCTGCTGCTCACCCGCACACACGCCTGCTGCTCAGCCGCACACACAGCTGCTGCTCACCCGCACACACGCCTGCTGCTCACCCACACACACACAAACCTGCTGCTCACCCACACACACACAAACCTGCTGCTCATCCACACACACACACGTCTGCTGCTCACCCGCACACACGCCTGCTGCTCACACGCACACACGCCTGCTGCTCACCCGCACAAGCCTGCTGCTCACCCGCACACACAGCTGCTGCTCAGCTGCACACACGCCTGCTGCTCACCCGCACAAGCCTGCTGCTCACCCGCACACACGCCTGCTGCTCACCCGCACACACAGCTGCTGCTCAGCCGCACACACGCCTGCTGCTCACCCACACA
>NC_050600.1:535211-545211 GCF_013368585.1 Megalops cyprinoides | reverse complement strand
TCTGCCCTCTCTCTCTTTCTCCCTCCCTCTCTCTCTCTCCCTCCCTCTCTCTTTCTCTCTCTCTCTCTCTTTTGCTCTCTCTGTCTCTCTCTCTTCCTTCCTTTCAGAGCAACAGCAGTAGGAGTGTGTGTTGGCAGGTGCAGCTCTACCTGTAGGGTGATTTATAGTGTAACTGGAGACAAAGAGAGCGGCGTAAAGCAATCACACAGGAGTCAGTGGCTTCGGGGAATGTGGTCCCTGAACGCGATGCTGAAATACGGCAGGATGGAGGCGCTGCTGCTCTCCTTTCCTCGGGTGCTGCAGAGGTGAGGAAGGCTTCACCCGCAGGCTGCAGGGACGCCCCACAACTCAGAACTAACTACCTCACATCAGCAGAGCCCTGAGGGTCTAACTGTTCCCGGTCCAGGAAGAGAGAGAGGTGTGACACAGAGATGCAGGAAGCTCATTACTTCAGTACAGCTGAGTCTCACAGTTCTGATGGAGTTTTCAGCTTATGACTGGATGCCAACAGGAAATAAACCTTTAACGTACTGTAATCTGTCACGCTGGCAGTCCCTTCTCATCTTGTCTTTCTGACTCTCTCACATGGAATGCAGCAGCGTTACCTCTTTTTACTGCAGTCTGCATTATCTCATTTTCACCGCTAGAGGGCGCCAGCGGCACAGCACGGAGACCCGTGCCGCAAACTTTGTGTTTCCGTCATTCTCAGGAATTTGTCTGTTAGCCAATACCAACTGAACAGATATTGTTTCATATTTCAGGATATAAAAATAACTGATCTTCTGTCATATATCCATACAGTAATCTTCTCATTGTTTCAGACTGCAGTAGAACTAGAAAGACTCAGAGTTGCCTCATAAAAAATAACGACAATAACGAATCTTCTGCCAACCACAGTGCAAAAAGCACTGGTATTTACCATTCTGACCTGAAATCCATTTATTCAAAACAAAACTTAAATCAGAAAATGTGACAGATATACGAATATATACACTTATACTTAAATATAAGTATGCCATACACAGGTAATTTCATAAATGGCTTTCATTCAGAGAGATACTTACCTGTCGAGCTGACAGCCGTTGGGAATCTGACCCTTTTTTCTTCATTAACGGACAGAATATCATATATGTGAAAGTGAGTTTTGTAGAGTAATTATGTAATATAATAATATATAATAATAATAACCTGAATGCGCTGGAGTTGCTGTGATGCACCAAAGAAGGTCATTGGCACCACCTAGTGGTCATATGCATGAACGAAATTAAAGCCGTGAGGCAGGAGAAGAGAGGGAGAATAAAGACAGGAAGCGAGGCGGGATGAGGCCTTCTCACGTGTCCGTTACTGCGCCCCCTGGTGGGAGGAGTGGGGACTGCATGAGAGGAGGGAGAGAGGATGGATATTTATTTACATTTACAATTATTCATTTGGCAGATATGTTTATCCAAAGCGACTTACAAATGATGCAGAGCACAACACAAGCAAAAAGCCACACAAGGAGCCACATATCAGAAGCGCTGCATGACCAGGTTTCAGTAGCTGGCCTGACAAGGTACAAGCTAGCTGGTAGAGATATGAGTGCATTTAACCATAGATTTGAATTTTTTAAGGAAAACAAAGTTTACAATATAAGAGATTGCTTTAGATGGTAATGTTTCAGGTGCTCAGGTGAGAGTGGAAGAGCTGTGTCTTCAGACGTTTCTTGAAGACAGAGAGGGACTCAGCAGAACGGATGAGGCGTGGAAGTTCATTCCACCATCAGGAGACAACAGTGGAGAAAGTTCTGATTTTGTGTTGTGATGAGACGGGGTCACGACACACCGTTCGGTCACAGAGCGTAGCGGTGGGGAGGGAACATGGGCGTGGATGGACAGAGTGAAGAGGAGAGAGAAAACAGAGGGAGATTGGTATCCTCTGCTGTGTGAGAGGAAAAGTGCTGTAGATGTGGAAGGATCGTGTGTGATCAGGGAGATCACATCATCAGTGACCGTCAGTCATTATGGGTACTGTGGGGGTGAAGATCTGGGTCATGATGTACAGACATAAAGTGGCGGGTAAATGTATCAATGGACACATTTTAACTGTATAATGTGTGTGTGTGTGTGTGTGTCTGAGTGTGTGTGAAAGAGAGAGAGGGAGAGTGAGAGAGACAGAGACAGCACTGCAATTTGGGGGAGGACAGAAGGAGAGTGAGAAAGAAAGAAGGGGGTGTTGCAGTTTCTATTTATAATGAGCAGAGGGAGAGAGAGAAAGAGAGGGGAAAAGAGAGAGAAGCAGAGGGAGAGAAACAGAGAGACAGAGAAAGAGAGAGAGAGAGAGAGAGAGAGAGACGCAGAGAGAGAGAGAGAGAGAAAGACGCAGAGAGAGAGAGAGAGAGAGAGAGAAAGAGAGAGAGAGAGAGAAAGACGCAGAGAGAGAGAGGGAGAGAGAGAGGTAGGGAGAGAGACAGAAAGACAGAGAGAGAGAGAGAGAAAGAGGCAGAGAGAGACAGAGAGAGAGAGAGGGAGAGAGAGAGAAAGACGCAGAGAGAGAGAGAGAAGCAGAGAGAGAGAGAGCTCTGGCTGACTGTTCTCTGCATGTCATGCTAATAAAGAGTTTGAATTGAATGTGGGGGAGAAGCAGAAAGAGACTAAAGGATGTAGAAACTGAGATTCTGCGACTCTAATGCAGACACTACAATGAGGAACATTCATACTCTAATTAACCTCCTGACTGTAACACACGCACACTCACACACTCACACACACACACATGCACGCACACACACACACACACACACAGAATGTATTACAGAGGGAGAAGTGTGTGTGTGTGTGTCTGTGTGTGTGATGATGATGTGAAGTATAGATTAGATAATGCTCTTCATAGACTGCATTCTGAGTCATGCCTCCAGCTGCAGCAGTTACTGCACACACACGTCATTATGCCAGCAAGGTTTACAGAAAGATCAGATACTTGTTTCAACATCAAAAATAGATGTTGGAAAATGAACATTTAAGTGGTTAGCCCATTTAAGCAGAGTGAGGACAGAGCAGAATTACTTTGGAAGGCCTACAGGACAGTAAGTTACACAGCACACGCTTTCCTGACTGTGCCTGGGGCTGGAGAGAATCGCCATACAGCACATAGCCGCCCTCATCCCACAGCCTCTGAGCTCAGGGCTGAATGGTAGCAGACATTCAGAGCTCTGTGTGAAAGCTGTCTTTCCAGCACGTGCTGGAGTATTTGATGCTCCGGGGAGTAAAAGAGTCTATCTGCTAATGAGGTTATTGTCTCCTTTCATTTATAGCAAGGCTTAAGTGGAGCAGGGTCCTGGGGGCTCAGAGACAGATCTGCGGTCCCACTGGGACTCCATGGTGTAGGGCCACACCCCTGTCCCACATCACCACCCTGCAAGAGGTGCAGACAGAGAGAGCAGACAGCTTTTCAGTGCTGGTCCTGTGTCCTTCTGCAACTCATAACCAGTCTGTCTGTGTGTGATACTGCATATAGATTTCAGCAGTTGATATTTTCAGCTGTGGTTCCCCAATCATTCTCACTGCAGCTCAGTCAACTGCAGTTCAACTGCAGCACCCTTTGCAAGGTAACCTCCACACTCAGCCTGTGCAGGGCTCAGTGAAAGCTACGTGTGTGTGTGTGTGTGTGTGTGTGTGTGTGTATGGTGTGTGTGTATGGTGTGTGTGTGTGCATGTGTATGTGTGTGTGGTTGTGTCCGTATAGGTGTGTGTGTGCGTGTGTGTGTGTATGGTGTGTGTGTGTGTGTGTGTGTGTGTGTGTATCTTGTGTGTGTATGGTGTGTGTATATGGTGTGTGTGAGTGAGTGTGTGTGTGTATGGTGTGTGTGAGTGAGTGTGTGTGTGTGAGTGAGTGTGTGTGTGTATATGGTGTGTGTGTGTGTGTGTGTGTGTGTGTGTGTGAGTGAGTGTGTGTGTGTGTGAGTGAGTGTGTGTGTGTATATGGTGTGTGTGTGTGTGTGTGTGTGTGTGAGTGTGTGTGTGTGTGTGTGTGTGTGTGTGTGTGTGAGTGTGACGCTCCAGCAGTGATGCTGTTCTCTGCCGAAGTGCTTCATGTGCCTCTGCACAGTCAGGTAAGCTAACCGTAAGAGTGGCAGTAAAATGAATAAATAAACACATGCATACCTACGTAGCGCCTCATTGCTTAGCCAGTCTGAGCACAGGGACTGTGCCCCGAGTGTCCCGCTCTGCCGTGTGCCGGCCCTCTCACACCCCCATTCAGCATGAATAATTTACCCCGTCCCGACCAGAGAGAAAAACACCCTGCAGTTTGGAATCATTTCTGAAGCAGACTGCAGTCATTTTATTTGTGCAGTAAAACAGTACATAGTTTTTTGTGTTTTTGTGCTCTTACAGTTGCCACTACTTCTCTGCTGCCCCCTAACTGTGGAGGTTGGAAATTACAAACATAAACACTTGTCATCTTAAACACACAGTGACTTCTAACATGCACCTTCTCAGAGTGGTTACACAGGCGGTTACACAAACTAACAAATCAAAACACAGGTAACAATCAGCAAAGACTGAAGACGGCTGATGCATTAAGAGTTTGGAAATGACGAGAGGTGGGTGTCTCTGGGAAGGAAAGAGCACGTCCCTGATAAAGAGCTGAAAATCCTGGAGTTCAGTGCCTGACACTCCATCACCTGCTTCTTCTGCTGTTGTTCAGTTGAGTGTGAGTATGGTGAGTGTGGTTACGTCTGAAGGAGCCGTTTTCTAACAGGTGTGTGCAGGTATGGTGAGTGTGGTTACGTCTGAAGGAGCCGTTTTCTAACAGGTGTGTGCAGGTATGGCGAGTGTGGTTACGTCTGAAGAAGCCGTTTTCTAACAGGTGTGTGCAGGTATGGCAAGTGTGGTTACGTCTGAAGGAGCCGTTTACTCACAGGTGTGTGCAGGTAAGGCGAGTGTGGTTACGTCTGAAGGAGCCGTTTTCTCACAGGTGTGTGCAGGTATGGTGAGTGTGGTTACGTCTGAAGGAGCCGTTTTCTCACAGGTGTTCTGTTCTTCTAGTTGGGCCTGTAATCAGTCTTTAAACATTTCAGTTTCACCAGTAAAATATTTCAGTTAAGGATGGGATCAGCATAATGGAGCTCTTCCATATAATTATAATGGTTAAATTAAATTAGCTAGGATTCATGCTCAACCAGCTATTCTGCCCCACTGATGTAGCTACACAATGACCATAATGCTGAGAGCACGGCAGTGGTGAGCGATACTAACGGTGCAAGCAGGAGGGCAGCCTGCCCGGGAGCAGAGTGCTGAGAGGCTGTTTGAGTGATGCTAACGGTGCAAGCAGGAGTGCTGTAGGAGTGCAGCCTGCCCGGGAGCAGAGTGCTGAGAGGCTGTTTGAGTGATGCTAACGGTGCAAGCAGGAGTGCAGCCTGCCCGGGAGCAGAGTGCTGAGAGGCTGCTTGAGTGATGCTAACGGTGCAAGCAGGAGTGCTGTAGGAGGGCAGCCTGCCCGGGAGCAGAGTGCTGAGAGGCTGTTGTCCCGCTGCATCCCTGGGGGTGACAGGGCTGTTTCTGGGAGCAGCGTCCACAGCAAGCCCCCTGTCAGAGCAATCAGCTGCAATCAGCGGAGCACAGCTACAGCCTGTATGAAGATGTGGCCGAAGGTTAGCGCGAGGGTTTGGTGAAGGTTTGTGAGAGGTTTAAAGTGGGATAAATATTTGTGGTAATATTTACGTTTTGGGGAAACAGTTGAGGATCTGGTTGGGTGGTGTGGAGACAGTCTGAAGTAGGGATGATTGACCAGCTGGCTTGTGTAATATTTGCAGACAGTGTAAAATATGATGTGTTGGGTTGTGTAGGGGGTGCTGGAGGGTGTAGAGAGGTGTTGCAGTGTGTGGAGGAGTTAGGGGGGTTACCTGGGTTTAGGGGTGTGTTTAGGGGTATGCAGGGAGTTAAGAGGGTGTAGGGGTGTGTAGGATAGAGGGGTGCGCGGGGCCTTCAGAGAGGCGGAGGGGGTCACTGGGAACTGCTTACCGTCTCACCTGCCTGGGCTAATTAGATCTTTTACATGAAGTTCACTGGAGAGAAGAGACTGCATTTAAATAATCAATAAGGAGATGAAGCAGTCTGCTTAATGTGTGTGGAGGGAGGGCCGTGTATCTGTGTATGTGCTGCAATTCACATTTCATTTTGTTGTCCATTGTCTTTTCATCATATATTGCATCCAAACTGGCTACCATTCTTCTCTTTGTAAAATATAGACTACAGATCATGCCTGAATAGGGTCATTTACATGCTGTTACCCTCTCGTTCCTCCCGCTGTCTCTGCCTCTGGGCTGGGTGTCTGTGTTCGGGAAGGACAGGGAGTGTTTCATGTTACCTGCAGTCCTGCAGCTGTAACCTGAGGCCCTGCTGCAGTGGGTCCTGAGAATGAGAGTCTGTTCCTGCAGTCTCTATATGGACAATATGGAGATTCTGAAGGCTGATACTATACTGCCTCATACTGCATTACGGTCATTTAGCTGATACTATCCAGAGCCACTTACACGGCCTCTTCTCTGTAACATTACCTCTTGGTCTTGGTCCTGCTTGCTGGTTAGCTGGGCGGGTCCACCTGGCTCCGGTGCAGGTGCTCTGGGCTTTGGGTCAAATGGAACTGAGAGCTTGTGTTTCTGGCCGGACCTCAGCTGGGCCGCTCAGGAGCCTCAGTAATGCACAGCACCCCTGACACCTGCAGCCACAACACCACTGAGCAGCACCTCCATTGTCCACCAGCCCCCTCTCATCTACAGAACTGAACCAGAGCCAATCAGAATCAGAACACAGACCCTTCACCCAAGAGGAACAGCCAGTCAAAATCAGAACAGAGACCCATGACTCAGGAGAACCAGAGCCAATCAGAATCAGAGCACAGACCTATGACCCAGGAGGACCAGAGCCAATCAGAATCAGAGCACAGACCTGTGAGTGAGGAGCAGAGAGAGGAGAGGAACAATCGCTGAGGAAACCTAGTTCCACTTTCCTCATCAGTGGCTGAGTTATTCCCTCAGATAAGAGTCCCCTATGATCTGCAGAAGGAGAGGCGAGGAGAGAGAGGGAGGGAGAGGAGCAGTGTGGGGTAGGAGAGAGGAGGAAGGAGAGGAGCAGTGTGGGGTAGGAGAGAGACAGAGGGAGAGGAGCAGTGTGGGGTAGGAGAGAGACAGAGGGAGAGGAGCAGTGTGGGGTAGGAGAGAGGAAGAAGGAGAGAGACAGAGGGAGAGGAGCAGTGTGGGGTAGGAGAGAGACAGAGGGAGAGGAGCAGTGTGGGGTAGGAGAGAGGAAGAAGGAGAGAGACAGAGGGAGAGGAGCAGTGTGGGGTAGGAGAGAGGAGGAAGGAGAGGAGCAGTGTGGGGTAGGAGAGAGAGGGAGAGGAGCAGTGTGGGGTAGGAGAGAGGAGGAAGGAGAGGAGCAGTGTGGGGTAGGAGAGAGGAGGAAGGAGAGGAGCAGTGTGGGGTAGGAGAGAGAGGGAGAGGAGCAGTGTGGGGTAGGAGAGAGACAGAGAGAGAGGAGCAGTGTGGGGTAGGAGAGAGGAGGAGGGCAGAGCAGAGGAGAGAGTGATGGTGTTGGGGTAACTGTCATGCTTCAGTTCAAATTCTATTTCTTTCCTTCTCCCTTCTGCTCCCTGCTCCTCTCTCCCTCTTAAAACGGATTGTTGTTTTTTTTTTACATTAATTCCTATAATGCTTTCCTCTGTCCCTCTCTCCCTCTCTCCCTCTCTCTAACACTCCTTTTTCTGTATGTTTTTTTATTTTGTTCTCATCCTCTGGGGTTCTACTTCTTCTTCTTCTGGAAGCGGCGGAACTGGCTCTGGATGGCCAGCGCAGCCTTCTCGGTCTCAGGGGCGTCCAGGTCGATGTCGATCTCCTCCTCCGGCTCCTCCGCCCGGGGCTTCCCTGCAGTGCCAGGGGCCTTCTCTGTGCGGGGGGGGGGGGTACATTACCGATCACTAAACCCATTCACTAAAACCCACTACCAATACTACCAAAAAATTCACTTTTCAGGGGCTGATTTTGCTTTATAGGTTACAAAGGCCTGTGGAACTATGTAGAAACTCTCAATAACTCTAAAATATAAATGCATGTACTTTTGTGGTGAGGAGAGCCAAGGCATCACATCCTGTGCAACCCTGTCCGATCGAGGGGTTTCTATTTGCTTGAGCTTAGCAACATTGGTTCGGAACTTCACACTTCTGTCTGACTGAACAGCACTGGAATCGTAAGCCACACGGTTTATCTGTTGCTTTCATTCCTGCATGGGTATTTCAAGGTGCTGCACGGTTCTGTGGGGTTCTGCAGGGTTCTGTGGGGTTCTGTGCTTCTGACCACATCACGCTCAGCTGCAGTTATATAGTACGACACAGAGGAAGGAGGGGAGGGTGTCACTGCTGGAGAAACACTGTCAGACCTGGGCCTGGCAGTGAATACGAGGAGAGCAAAAATACATACAAAAACAAAATACAAAAACAAATACAATACAAATACTAAATACAAATAATAAAAACAAATCTCAGGGAAAGAATACCAGAGTCACATGAGGACATGAAATGGCAGAAAATAGACTGCTCATGCTGAATAAGAAAGAGAGAGACAGGGATGGGGTTAGAGAGAGAGAGGGAGACAGACCCTTCGTGTCGCCTGTGGCCTCCTGGCTGTTGGAGCTTTCTGTTGGTCTGGGCTGAAACAGAAAAACACAAAAATAGATTCAATCTGCTACAGCTGTGCATTCAACAGCAGCACATAAAAATACATTCATGATAACTGAATAATTATTGCAAATATAAGAATATATCAATATTTCTCCTGTGTGGGAGATTTCCTTTATTATTCTCAATATTCATAAGCTGTACCCATCCCCTGCCGCCCCAGTGAAATTGCCCTGAAGTGATTATATGAGCTCTGCAGGGATGAGAGAGAGAAAAGTGGCACAGCAGCGGCACTCCTGACTGGAACCTGCAACCCTCTGACTCACTGCCCCTCGCCTCTGCTACTAAAATTAACATTACAGAGGAGTGACTTTCACAGCTGATAGAAATCTACACGCAGAGTTCCTGCCGATCTCTGCTTTATCTTCCATTCCAGCATCAGAAATCTGACACACTTCTGATGGCGTTAATGCTTACTCCTCAGGGCTATGCCCCCCCCCCCCATCCCACACACACACACACACCCCTGTGCTGTATGATCAGGCTGTATAAAGCATTATGAAAAGGACACAAAGACAGCATTACAGGCTGTGATGGCCTATTCTTCAGTGAGAGTCTTCTGACCTAATTCTACAGATTACCCCCTCACTCTTCTTCCATGTCTCTCTCTCACTCTCTCATCCCTCTCCCTCTCTCTCTTTCCACATATAGCTCTCTCTCGCGCTCTCTCTCTGTCTCTCTCTCTGCCTCTCTCTCTGTCTCTCTCTCTCTCTGTCTCTCTCTCTCTCCCTCTCCCTCTCCCTCTCTCTCTCTCTCTCTCTCTCTCCCTCTCTCTCTCTCCCTCTGTCTCTCTCTCTCTCTCTCCCTCTCTCTCCCTCTGTTCCATTCAAACAAGCTTTATTGGTACGACCACATAGGTATACAGAATTGCCAAAGCTATTTTCACATAAATATGCATACAAAATGGCAATTAACCAAAAAATATGAACACACTCACACACACATACATGCACATATATTTAGTTACATTTATACAGGTAAATACTACCTGTCCATTGTGTTTCAGGCTGTGGCACTCAGATGTGTATGGTGCTGCTAAAGGTGCAGTGTTTCCCTCTCCCAGAATAATTTGTAAGTTTTCTTCAAGTTTCCATTGCTTACGTAGGGAGCTATAATTCAAAATATATAAAGAATTTGTCTAATTGTTTGCAAGTTATTACAGTGTTGGAGAAAGTGTCTCTCTCTGCCCCCTCTCTCCCTCTCTCTCCTGCTCTCTCTCTCTTCCGCTCTCTCTCTCTCTCTCTCTCTCTCTCCTGCTCTCTCTCTCTCTTCCGCTCTCTCTCTCTCTCTCCCT
>NC_050600.1:512711-532711 GCF_013368585.1 Megalops cyprinoides | reverse complement strand
CCATTTATACCCCTGGATATTTGCTGACACAATAGTCAGTTAAGTACCTTACCCAAGGGTACAATATCAGTGCCCCAGCAGGGAATCAAACTAGCAACGTTTCAGTTATGAACCCTGCTCCTCATCTCTACACCACGCTGCTGCCCATGCAGGCACACACATAAATGCACTCAACAGGAACTCACTTTCACTACACATCATACTCCCACAGAACATTTGGACACAAATCTAACCTTGTGTGAATCCAGCTGTTCCTTTTGTTGTTACTACTGTACACATCCTGTGCTGAGCGTTCCACTGCCGATATCAGGCCCTCCCCATAACCCCCGATCTTTATCAAAAAAGGTTTTTACATAATGCTCTCCGTGTGTCCGCGACGTCTTACCATCAGATAGGAGGAATGCAAACAGGCTACAATACTGTAAGGAGAATATTATCGATATCTTTTGGAACGAATGAATAAATACAGTTTCAAAAACAAGCAAATAATGGTATGATAGAGAAAAATGGGATATGCATGCGAAAGGTACATGATAGGAAAACTGACAGAGTGCCTCTGAAGAACACAGTGCGCCAATCCAGTTCACTGAAGAAAGATGCATTAAAAAGCAGGGGCTGAATTATACTATAGAATGACTTGAGTAACTTCAGGTCAATATACAGCTCTGCCCACATTAGTAAGAAGTCCGTGGAAGAGAGCGGCTTTTTACTGCCCGTGTGCATTGCTTGTTATTGACCGAGTATGAGTAGGTCTCACCATCCTGGTTCCACTGACTGATGTGCTACTAGTTTTCAGTAATGACAAGCACATAACGGTTATCATTAGAATACCTAAATCTGAATAAATAAATAAATAAATAAAACTCTATAGCATTCTCTTAAATTTTGAAGACAGCTTATAATTTGTCAACTGCCTATTTTGTATCGCGGAAAGCATGCGCAGCCTATGCTAATTTTATGAATTGTATCTTATAATTACACTCTACAGCGTAGGCCAACCATGGTGTTATACAGTATCATTATTAAAACATCACACCGACACAGGTGCTTAGCACAGAGCAGCGCAGCTCATACTGTACATACGTGCTTAACCAAGACCATCTTCCTCGGATAATTCATTACACTCGGCCGCGCGCTTTAATTGCTGGTGATTTTGTGCTGTTGCCGCTGTCTGCGATTCTGTGAGTCTCAGTTGGGGGGGAGGGGGGGCACCGGTGTTCCCCAAGAAGACACTGCAAGAGTGTGTGTGTGTGTGTGTGTATGTGTGTGATAACGAGAGATCTGTACCGCACCACGCCGTAGGACGGCGGGTACTCTTCAAAGATGGATCGCTGGGTATTAAGACTAAGAAAAATATCCAGGAGCTCCCAGTTCAGTCTGTTTCAGTGTGGATTGTACCTTATCCAGCTCTATTTTCTTGCTTTATTTTGAAACAACAATGCCTAACATTAATATTAATATTTAATACTAAATAGCAAGTATGTTGAAATATTGGCAAATTATCACACAAACGCTAACTAAATCTGCTGGAGTCAGATTTGCATATTCATGCAGGACAATTTCTTGTAATGAAATCCGACAAAAACAGTCACTTACCGCGCTCATGTTGGACTTGTAACTATAGACCTATGCTTGCTCAGCGCCTTTCCCCGCCTCGATCTTCTTTTCCAGGAGATTGTCCCGATAGTTTTGAGGATGGACGCGACCCCCCTGTAACACTGCGCTCAGTGAAAGAAAGGATGCAGAAGCGAGGCAGAGCAGGGATCGCGCGTCTGATGCTTCCGCTGCAGGACGGATTCTGAGCGACGCGCCTGCAGAGCCGGAGACCCCCGGACCAAACACTCGCTTCGCTCCACCTTCTCTCTCTCTCTCTCTCTCTCTCTCTCTCTCTCTCTCTCTCTCTCTCTCTCTCTCTCTCTCTCTCTCTCTCTCTCTCTCTCTCTCTCTCTCTCTCTCTCTCTCTCTCTCTCGCTCGCTCTCTCTCTCTGGCTCTCTCTCTCACACACACACACACATTCACACCGGACTCATTGCCCATTCTCTTGTCGATTACCAAAGACAAGTGCACAACTCTACCTGTTCAAATGAAATCACCTTTTACTGTCGAACCCACATACACACCCCGTCACGCTTTACTTCCTCCTGAAATCCGCTGCGTTCCTGTTTTTACAGTTTCACACACGCGCCGCATGTACTATACATCGCTTGTGTCAGAGCTGTGGAGTTCCCATGGTGACAGCTGTACTTCTGTGCGCGTGGAACCTTGTGGTCTGTTATGGTGCTGTCAAGGTTAACGCAGCAAGGGTTTCGGATCACCCCTAACCCACCGCAGACATCCAATAACCCCAATATATGCGGTCATATTAGGAGATATCGACGAAACACAGATGTTAGGAAACAACTCTAAGCCTCCAGGTACTGAGGTGTAAATAGCATTAGTTACCTAGGCTACGAGGGGAAATACTACAGCAGAATACACCTCTAACTGCAGATAACAGTTGAAACAGGTATTGATAATTGATTTACGTATTATTCATGAATACATTTTAAAGCAATCCGTTCAGATCAGCCACCTTGCTTAAATGGACCGCCAGGACTCTGAACTTGCAGCCTGTGTTCACATTCAGTGTCTAATCGCCGTGCCACACTGCCTCCCAGTGGAGGAAACCTGTATTATTATCTGGCAAAGATGCGTCAAAATGTCAGTTTACTTTTCGCTGAGCAGGAATTACAGTAAGTAATCTTTAGCGAAAGCTAGGACGCTAACTGCTAATAACTGAAGGCACATCCTTTAATTTTCATTGCCATTGTAAATATTACAACTATATCAATTATATACGTTACACTTACTATATGTCATTTTCAGGTATTTCATATCTCCCGAACCATATTTCCTTTTTCTGTTGGTTACTTTCTATCTCAGTCCTGTACGTCGCTCAATTAGATAAGAACTACAACTCCCAGAGGACCTTAGAGCAGCGCACGCCGCACTTCCGGGAAGAGGTTCGCTGATTGGCTGCTGGAAGGGGAATCTGTAGGAAACAAACACAAGCAGTCGAGACCCGTCACAACATCAACAGAAAGTACAGTGCCAAACCTCTGCACTTTTCGCTTTGGGGCTTTTGTGGCTTGCGCTTTGCTCGCTAAACCGCGATGTGGTGAAATGTAAAGCGCAGCCGCGGGGTGGAGGCGCCCGAACTTTCGGTCGGGATTAGAATCGGACACCGATTAGGATTGAAGCGCAGAGTCGGGCCTAACGCAGAGGTAGTGTTTACACGTACGATCGCTGTCTGGAAACCAGGAGGAAAACGCTGGGTGCCAAACGCGACCTTGTTTATCTAACGTTAGCTGCCTGTATTTATCGGATTGCTGGCCCATTTTAATAAGCAATTTAGCTGAATGGCTAATGACAGAACGCCAATGTAAGAGCGTAGCTGCTTAAACAGTGACAGTTTGGCTCGCAGGATTGCCCTGGACTGTGGCAGAGTTAGCCCCAGCTAACAAGCTAGCTCCGGTGTATCTTAAGTCCAGTGTCCGTGTCTGATCGCATTAGTTAGCGCTGCTGGCGAGCTCGCTGCCTTCCTGCCATATTTAGCTCGCAGGTCTTGTGCTGTTGCCTTGATTTGCAACAGCGCTCGCAGAAGCGTCCAGTGTTATTGCCAAACACCCAGCAAACACAGCAGGCTGGCTGTCGGGTAATCTGCTAAATGCGCAGCCCGCTAATGCTTTAAACTCAGATGGAAAGCGTCAGGTAGCGTTAGCCGGAGAGCGTTAGCCAGCTGCCCCGGTGCGCTCAGACTGGCTGTAGCATTTGGTGAACGTGTTTCGTGACGCTAGCTGCCTGTAGCGGCGTTAGATAGCGCTACCTGTCTGGAAGTTATTTTTAAAGCTGCATTTGTGATTTACGGGGCAGCACGGCTTTATTTCCACTGAAACTGAAGCAGCTACGCGCAGGCGCCGCGTTTAGCGCAGCTGTTAGAGGGGCTCAGCTGCGTGTGTCCGCGCCATGACGGCAAACAGACCTGTTGCATTTTACAGCCTTATGCATAATTATAAGTCACTGGTTAACTGGTTAGTGGTACACAGCTTTTGACTGGGTGACATTGCAGTGCGCCAAGGGCAATGCTGGAGTCGAGCGCTCATCTGAGGAAAAGGGAAAGTTTTATCTAAAGCGTGTGGCGTTTCCTCCTCACGCCCCGGCAGCAGCTGGTCTCAGCGCACACATTACACCCGGACAGCCACAGTCTGCTGCATCTCTGGGCTTGATCAATGTTAGCAGATGATTGCAGTCAGCACGCGTATTGTGTCTTTTATGAATCAGTTAAATTATAAGACAGTCTCCTATCGAACTGGACTCTACACATTTGATTTCGCAAATCATAATACAGGAGTGTTGTAAGAAACAGCCAGATGAGATTAGCTGAAGCTGCCTAAACCTGGAGCAAACTGCAGGGGGGCAGGAAAGACAGAGCGGTGCAATCCGCGAGAAATGTGGAGGTAGCAGCAATGGGCAGCATGGTGACAGGGAGCGGTGCGTTTGGGTTATTATACGGCAGTCATGCAGCTGCACTTGCTTTGCTCTGATAGCATTGCAGCTGCTGGAAGTTACATTTGTACCGTATGGTGCTACAGTGCACCAATCCTGAAATCCACTGGAAGAGAGTGAGGCGGCATCTGATCTGCCGCTGTAGCGGTTAGTCCTGTCTGCCTCGTCTTTCATGCAACTCTATTAGATGCACTTTGTACTTGTGCTGTTTAAGCCGCTCTGGATGAGAGCAGCGGCCAGATGACTACATGCAAGTGTAATTGTGATAACCCTTTCACCTGCCCCCCCCCCCCCCCCCTTTGTCCCCCCTCTCTCAGAGTCCGTCCTCAGAGGACGAGGGACATACAGTGGCATTATGGCAGATGGAGAGGGCTCATCCTCTCTCAGACACGGTGAGATGCTTCTCTGGAGTCAAACGTGAAACAGAAAGAAAACAGGAGTGTTCAAAGTGGCACCCAGATTCCTTTCTGTTCTCTCTCCTGAATTCTCTTTCCTCCCACGTCTCCCTCTCTGACTTCACTCCTCTGTACCTTCCTCTCACTCTGTGACTTTCTTCTGCTGTCTGTGACTCTCCTCTGTCTATTACTCTCCTCCTCTGTCCCTCTCTGACTCTGCTCCTCTCTCTCTGTGACTCTCTTCTTTTCGTGACTCTCTACCTCTATCTCTCTGTGACTCTCTGTCTCATTGACTCCCTCTCACTCAGTGACTCTCCTCTGTCTGTGGCTCTCCACCTCTATCTCTCTGTGACTCTCTTCTGTCTGTGACTCTCCTCTCTCTCTGTGACTCTCCTCTCTGACCCCCCCCCCCCCCCCCCCCGCTTTGTCCTGTCCCCAGGCTCAGAGGACTTGGATCCAGGGGAAGATCAGAGAGACCCCCCCTGCTCGCCTTCCTCTAGCGAGGGACAGACTGACCCCAGCACAGGTATGGACCGCCACCCCTGTGAGAGCGCAGAAAGCAGCGGTGACGCGTTGCGCTGGCGTTGCAGCCGGTGCTGTGAGTGTACAGCAGCAGTGGCTGATGAAGAGGTCAGAGGGGACGGCAGAGGGGTACTGCTTGCTGCTGTTACAGATGGAAATATGCAAAATAAACATGAAAAAGTGGAACTTCTTCATTAGCAGGGAACGTCGCTAATCACCCTGCTAATCACTTTGAGTCACGTTGACCCCTGTAATGTGTAAATGAGATGTTCAGGCATCTGCAGAACACAACAGCTGCTCCGGGGAGAGAGTTCAGTGAGAGCTGGTCCAGGACAGTGTGTTCCTCTCTGAGTCCTGACCATCTGTTAGGAGTAAAACTACAGTTACTGCTGTCATCTAGAGTGAAATGTCAGGGTACAGTCAGACAGTGGGGTTAGAGTGGAGTGTCAGTGCAGTTAGACAGTGGGGTTAGAGTGGAGTGTCAGGGTACAGTCAGACAGTGGGGTTAGAGTGGAGTGTCAGGGTACAGTCAGACAGTGGGGTTAGAGTGGAGTTTCAGTGCAGTCAGACAGTGGGGTTAGAGTGGAGTGTCAGGGTACAGTCAGACAGTGGGGTTAGAGTGGAGTGTCAGTGCAGTTAGACAGTGGGGTTAGAGTGGAGTGTCAGTGCAGTTAGACAGTGTTAGAGGGGTTAACTCTGCTCCCTCTCCATCCCTCCTTCAGCACCCAAAGAGACCCCGCCCACCTCTGAGGCAGGCGAGGGGCGTGAGAGCACTCCTGTCCCCGAGGAAGAGGAGGATGAAGAGGACACAGACAGCATGGACGGCAGCGGGCTCTACTCCCTGACGGAGGAGGGGGAGAGGGGGAGCGAGGGAGGGAGAGGAGGAGAGAGGCAGAGGAGAGCGAAGGAGAGCGAGGGGAGGAAGAGGAGGCGGGAGCGGGAGAGGCCGGGCGGGGGAACGACACGCGGCTCCTCCAGCTCAGATGAGGATGAGGAGGAGGAGGAAGAGGAGGAGCTGGACGAGGAGGAGGATGAGCAGGCGATGGAGGCGTGGCTGGGGGCGGAGCTGCGGGAGCTGGCCGTGCCGTCCTGGCGGGCGGTGCCGTCGCTGCGGGCGCGGGAGATCGGGCGGGGTGCTCAGTTTGTGAAGCGGGTGTGCGGCGCCAGGGGCCTGGTGCAGCGGCTGGAGCTGCAGGCCAGGCTGGAGAGGCACACGGGCTGCGTCAACACCCTGCACTTCAACCCCTCGGGCACGCGCCTGGCCTCCGGCAGCGACGACCTCAGGGTGGTGATCTGGGACTGGGCCCGCCGCAGGGCCGAGCTGGAGTTCGACAGCGGACACAAGAGCAACGTCTTTCAGGTGAGACCCAAAAGGTGTGTGTGTGTGTGTGTGTGAGAGAGGTGTGTGGGGGAGGGTGAGAGGGTGGTGTGTGTGCACAGTGTGTGTGGTGTGTGCATGGTGTGTGTGTGTGTGTGTGTGCATGCAGGTGTGTGAGTGTGTGTGTGTGCGCCTGCAGGTGTGTGTGCAGTGTGTGTGTGCGTGCAGGTGTGTGAGTGTGTGTGTGTGTGTGTGCAGGTGTGTGAGTGTGTGTGTGTGTGCGTGCAGGTGTGTGTGCAGTGGGTGTGTGCACCTGCAGGTGTGTGTGTGTGTGAGTGAGTGTGTGCGCCTGCAGGTGTGTGTGAGTGTGTGTGTGTGTAGGTGTGTGAGTGTGTGTGTGTGTGTGCGTGCAGGTGTGTGAGTGTGTGTGTGCGCCTGCAGGTGTGTGTGCAGTGTCTGTGTGTGCGCCTGCAGGTGTGTGTGCAGTGTGTGTGAGTGAGTGTGTGCGCCTGCAGGTGTGTGTGTGTGTGTGAGTGAGTGTGTGCAGTGTGTGGTGCTGTAAGAGGTGTGAGCGCTGTGCTCTGCCTCCTCCTCCAGGCTAAGTTCCTGCCCCACAGCGGCGACTCCACGCTGGCCATGTGTGCGCGGGACGGCCAGATCCGAGTGGCTGAGCTCTCCGCCACTCAGCGCTGCAAGAACACCAAGAGGGTGGCCCAGCACAAGGGCGCCGCCCACAAGGTACGCACTGCGCTAGCGTGTTAGTGCCTGTGTTATGTTGTGCGTTGGTGTGTTAGCACGTGTGTGTTAGCATGGGAAAGGGTTTGTGATTGGTCACTGACCGCCCCTCTCTCTCTCTCAGCTGGCCCTGGAGCCGGACTCTCCCTGCTCCTTCCTCTCTGCTGGGGAGGACGCTGTGGTGTTCGGCATCGACCTGCGGCTCGACCGGCCTGCCACGTGAGTTCCAACACGCTGCGGGGATAGGGGTTAGGGTGAAGGGTTAGGGGTTAGGGTCAGGGTCAGGGTACACTGTACTAATCCACCATAGCACTGTACAGTAGATGTTTGCAGGTATTGGGAGGTTTGTAGGTGGTGTGTGTGAGGTGGTGTGTGTGTGAGGTGGTGTGTGTGTGAGGTGGTGTGTGTGTGAGGTGGTGTGTGAGGTGGTTTGTGTGTGAGGTGGTTTGTGTGTGAGGTGGTGTGTGTGTGAGGTGGTGTGTGTGTGAGGTGGTGTGTGTGAGGTGGTGTGTGTGTGAGGTGGTGTGTGTGTGAGGTGGTGTGTGTGTGAGGTGGTGTGTGTGAGGTGGTGTGTGTGTGAGGTGGTGTGTGATGCCCTGTGCAAAAAGCTGCAAATGCAGTGGGATTACAGTCTGATTCAGCAGACTGTCCGTGTCATGGCTGTAATACAGTCTGATTCAGCAGACTGTCCGTGTCGTGGCTGTAATACAGTCTGATTCAGCAGACTGTCCGTGTCGTGGCTGTAATACAGTCTGATTCAGCAGACTGTCCGTGTCGTGGCTGTAATACAGTCTGATTCAGCAGACTGTCCGTGTCGTGGCTGTAATACAGTCTGATTCAGCAGACTGTCCGTGTCGTGGCTGTGATACAGTCTGATTCAGCAGACTGTCCGTGTCGTGGCTGTAATACAGTCTGATTCAGCAGACTGTCCGTGTCGTGGCTGTAATACAGTCTGATTCAGAAAAGGCCTCTCTATGGTGGCAGCACAGCTGGGAGTGAAAGGAGAGCATCAGTAGCAGGGAGGTGTGTGTGCTGAGCTCTGCCTCACTCACATGCTGGCAGGTGTGAGCAGAGTCACGCAGTACAGAGATCAGCGCCATATGCAACACTCGGAAAAGCCAGAGTTAACCAAGACCCCGCGATGTGTCTTCATCTCTCCGCTTTCGTCTCCTCCTCCCTCTCTCCCGGGCAGCAAGCTGGTGGTGGTGAAGGAGGGCGATAAGAAGGTGGGCCTCTACACCATCTTTGTGAACCCGGCCAACACGCACCACTTTGCTGTGGGCGGGAGAGACCAGTATGTCAGGTGAGACACCGCCACAGGTGATGGATGAGGCATGCTGGGAAATGTAGTGAAGAGAAAATAATGGCAGTCCTCTCTGCAGGATTTATGACCAGAGGAAGATCAATGAGAATGATAACAATGGGGTGCTGAAGAAGTTCTGTCCATCTCACCTGGTGTCCAGTGAGTCCAAGACCAACATCACCTGCCTGGTGTACAGCCACGACGGCACAGGTACTGCAGACCCGACACACGCCTCTCGCCTCTCGCCTCTCGCCTCTCGCCTCTCCTCTCTCGCCTCTCGCCTCATCTCTCTCGCCTCTCCTCTCTCGCCTCATCTCTCTCGCCTCTCGCCTCTCCTCTCTCGCCTCATCTCTCTCGCCTCATCTCTCTCGCCTCATCTCTCTCGCCTCTCGCCTCTCGCCTCATCTCTCTCGCCTCATCTCTCTCGCCTCATCTCTCTCGCCTCATCTCTCTCGCCTCATCTCTCTCGCCTCTCGCCTCTCCTCTCTCGCCTCTCCTCTCTCGCCTCATCTCTCTCGCCTCATCTCTCTCGCCTCATCTCTCTCGCCTCATCTCTCTCGCCTCTCGCCTCTCGCCTCTCGCCTCTCGCCTCTCGCCTCTCGCCTCTCCTCTCTCGCCTCATCTCTCTCGCCTCTCGCCTCTCCTCTCTCGCCTCTCGCCTCTCCTCTCTCGCCTCATCTCTCTCGCCTCTCGCCTCATCTCTCTCGCCTCATCTCTCTCGCCTCTCCTCTCTCGCCTCTCCTCTCTCGCCTCGCCTCTCCTCTCTCGCCTCTCGCCTCTCCTCTCTCGCCTCTCCTCTCTCGCCTCTCGCCTCTCCTCTCTCGCCTCTCGCCTCTCCTCTCTCGCCTCTCCTCTCTCGCCTCTCCTCTCTCGCCTCTCGCCTCTCCTCTCTCGCCTCTCCTCTCTCGCCTCTCGCCTCACCTGCCCCACCTGAATTACTGCCTGTCTGTGTCTCAGAGCTGCTGGCCAGTTACAATGATGAGGACATCTACCTGTTCAACTCCCAGCACAGCGATGGAGCCGACTACTGCAGGAGATACAAGGGCCACCGCAACAACGCCACAGGTACCAGAGACACTGTGTGTGTGTGTGTGTGTGTGTGTGTGTGTGTGTGTGCGCGTGCGTGCTTGTGTGTGTGTGCGCGCGTCTGACTCTGCCTTCTCTCTGTCCCGCAGTGAAGGGGGTGAACTTTTTCGGGCCCTGCAGTGAGTTTGTGGTGAGCGGCAGTGACTGTGGACACATCTACCTGTGGGACAAGCAGTCTGCCCGCGTGGTGCAGTACATGGAAGGAGACAAAGGAGGAGTGGTGAGGGGGGGGGGGACGGAGGGGGGCGGGGGGGAGGGTAGAGGGGGGGAGAGGGAGGAGGGGGGCGGGGAGATGGAGGAGGGGTGGGGGGAGAGACGGAGGGGAAAGGGGAAGGGGGGGGGGAGAGGGAGGGAGGGGAAGGGGGGGGGAGAGGGAGGGGGGAGGGGGGAGAGACGGAGGGGAAAGGGGGAGGGGGGAGGGGGCAGGGGAGAGAGGGAGGGGGGAGGGGGGAGAGACGGGAGTGCTGAAAGCAACAGGAGCACTGAATGCGCTGTGGACTGATTTTGGTCCTGCCCCCAGGTGAACTGTCTGGAGCCCCACCCTCACCTCCCAGGCCTGGCCACCAGCGGTCTGGATCATGATGTTAAACTGTGGGCCCCCACTGCAGAGACCCCCACATCACTGAAGGGCCTGAAGGAGGTACAGATTCCCACTGTACTCACACTGAGCCCATACTCTCACTGTACTCTCACTGTACTCACACTGAGCCCATACTCTCACTGTACTCACACTGTACTCACACTGAGCTCATGCTCTCACTGTACTCACACTGAGCCCATACTCTCACTGTACTCACACTGTACTCACACTGAGCACATACTCTCACGAGCCCATACTCTCACTGTATTCTCACTGTACTCACACTGAGCACATACTCTCACTGTATTCTCACTGTACTCACACTGAGCACATACTCTCACTGTATTCACACTGTACTCACACTGAGCACATACTCTCACTGTACTCTCACTGTACTCACACTGAGCTCATGCTCTCACTGTACTCACACTGAGCTCATACTCTCACTGTACTCACACTGTACTCACACTGAGCACATACTCTCACTGTACTCACACTGAGCACATACTCTCACTGTACTCTCACTGTACTCACACTGAGCTCATGCTCTCACTGTACTCACACTGAGCTCATACTCTCACTGTACTCACACTGTACTCACACTGAGCACATACTCTCACTGTACTCACACTGAGCACATACTCTCACTGTACTCTCACTGTACTCACACTGAGCTCATACTCTCACTGTACTCTCACTGTACTCTCACTGAGCTCATGCTCTCACTGTACTCACACTGAGCTCATACTCTCACTGTACTCACACTGTACTCTCACTGAGCTCATGCTCTCACTGTACTCACACTGAGCTCATACTCTCACTGTACTCTCACTGTACTCTCACTGAGCTCATGCTCTCACTGTACTCACACTGAGCTCATACTCTCACTGTACTCTCACTGTACTCTCACTGAGCTCATGCTCTCACTGTACTCACACTGAGCTCGCACTCTCAGTACTATGTACTCACACTCAGTACTTTCTTCTTGTCCGTGTCATGGCTGTACTGCATACTGTGTGCTGTGATCATGACGATGATGATGATGATGTGCAGGTGATGAAGAAGAACAAGCGTGAGCGTGATGAAGACAGCGTGCGGCATGGTGATCAGTACGACACCCAGCTGCTCTGGTTCCTCATGCGGCACATGAGACACAGAAGACCTCAGAGGGTGAGATGCCCTTGCTAACACCTACGGCAGTACCAATGCTAATGCTAACACCTACAGCAGTACCTATGCTAATGCTAAAGCAAACAGCTATAGTAGTACCAATATCAGCGCTAATACCTATACCTGTACCAATGCTAATGCTAACACTTATACCAATACCAGTATCAATGCTAGCATCCATTGGCTCTGTGTGCTGATTGGCTCTGTGTGCTGATTGGCTCTGTCCTGACTGGCAGACTCGGCGGGGTGAAGCGGGGGCTGGTGACGGGGACACCGACGAGTCGTGGAGTTCGGCCGACTCCTCAGATGAAGAGGAAACGGGAGCTGACCACGTGCAGTGCATGTCCTCCTGAGCACTGCAGCACAGCCAGGGACGGACAGACAGACACACTGACCCTCTCACACACACACACACACACACACACACACACACACACACACACACACACACACACTCTCTCTGACTCACACACACTGATCCTCTCACACACACACACACACACACACACACACACACACACACACACACTCTCTCTGACTCACACACACTGACCCTCTCACACACACACACACACACACACACACACACACACACACACACACACACACTGACCCTCTCTCACACACACACACACACACACACACACACTCTCTCTGACTCACACACACTGACCCTCTCACACACACACACACACACACACACACACTGACCCTCTCACACACACACACACACACACACACACACACACACACACACACTCTCTCTGACTCACACACACTGACCCTCTCACACACACACACACACACACACACACACACACACACTGACCCTCTCTCACACACACACACACACACACACACAAACTCACATACTGACCAGCACACTCACTCACACTCACACACTCTGGTACACTGTCCGATGTTTCCGCTGTTAGAGTGGTGATATATGCACACAAGTGATATTACACACACACACACACACACACACACACACAGTTTGACTGATGGAAAATGCAGACACACAGATCTGAGACACATGTGAGTGATATATAATCATGGTGCAAGTCTGAGTCACTGTTCCACTGAGAGGTGTAGCTGCCTAACGCTGGACTCACAGAGAAGCTCTGTAAACTGTCCAATGCACTGAGAGACACGCCCCCACACACACGCGCTCTCTCACACACACACACATTCACACACACACATACGCATTCACACATACACACACACGCACACACTCTCACACACACACATTCACACACACACATACGCATTCACACATACACACACACACACACGCTCTCTCACACACACACACACACACGCCCCCACACACACACGCTCACACACGCACATACGCATTCACACATACACACACACGCACACACTCTCACACACACATACACACATACACACACACGCACACGCACACACGCTCTCTCACACACACACACACACACACGCTCTCTCACACACACACGCTCACACACGCACATACACATTCACACATACACGCACACGCCCCCACACACACGCTCTCTCACACACACATTCACACACACACGCTCTCTCACACACACACACATTCACACACACATACGCATTCACACATACACACACACGCACACACTCTCACACACACATACACACACACGCACACGCTCTCACACATACACACACACATTCACACACACATACGCATTCACACATACACACACGCACACGCTCTCACACATATACACACACACACACACGCTTTCTCACACACAAACACATTCACACACACACATACGCATTCACACATACACACACACACACACACACTCTCACACACACATACACACATACACACACACGCACACGCTCTCACACATACACACACACGCACACGCTCTCACGCACACGCACTCGCATATACACACGCACACACATACGTATTCACACACATTCACTCACAGCACCGCAGACGTGATGACCTTACAGACTGAGTGATGGAAGGAGGCAGGAAAGGTGCAGATGGTTGTTGTTTTTTGCCCCCCCCCCTTCCCCCCAGCACTGCATGCCCCGCTCCCTGTGTGACAGTGGCGGGGGGAGAGTTATACACCCCCCCCCCCCTTTAGCTCAGTGTGTGAGCAGAACGGTGAGGGTTTCCTCACCCGGTCCCGCCTGCGACAGGAGCCTCCGGACAGACGGACACGTCAGCACGCAGCCATCTTCCTCTTCCTCCGTCTCGCATACCAGAATCCTGTAGACAGCACTTCCCTCCACAGACATCTGTTTGTCTGAACAGTCCCCACCTGCTTTCTGGATTCTTCTTTCATTCAGAAGTCCCTTCGGACTCACAGGGGCCCGCCCACCAGCTCAGAAGGTAGCCAATCAGGTGCTTGGTGTTCTCAGCTCCTTCAGCTCTGTGTGGTAGGGTGTGCAGGGCAGTAAACTGTAGTCTTGTAGTCTGATTATCTGCAATTAACAAACGCGATTAACTCAGAGGGATGTCCATCCAGTGAAGAGACTGAATATTGTTTCTCCCGGGGAGTTCAGGACCGAGGCTCTGCCCCCCTCCCCTAAAGTTGCGCAGCCCCCCATGCCCCCCGACCCCCCCGGACCCCTCCCCATGGACATGGCCGTTTGAATACAGCCACTTTGACGGCTGTGACACGCCCGCCTGCGTAACTCCTCCCTGGCTGCAGGAGGTGCAGCTGTGCGGCCTCTCCACGCCTGCGCGTCCCTCATGGCCTGCGGGGGGCGCTGTGGAGTGGGTGCAGGATGAAGGCAGGGAGAGCTTATTTTGTTGGTCAGTTTTTGTTATTCTGAGGACAAAGTTCACCTTTTCTCTTTTTGTATGAGAAATTTAAAAATGAAAGATATCTATGTTTTTTTCTTTGCAGCTCTATATGTGTATGGCTGTAAAGAAGAAAACACCTCAAGAGCTAATGTTTGACAAAGTTGGATAAAAAATTTCAGATTGATACCAATGTAAAAAAATGCAGAGGTTTATATTTGATGAAAACATGACTTACAATGAGGAAAAAACAGTTTTGTGCATTTGGCATTTTGATGCGCACAGTATTTAATGAGTCTGGCACTGACGGACTCTTTCTCTCCAGCTTAGCAGCAAACCTTGGTTTCTCTTCCCTCCTTTTCTGTTTTTCCCCTTTTGCAGCTGACAGTGTTCTACACCCTTTCTCTTTGAAACGATTTGATTTGGTTTGTGCAGTAAATGAGAGAAACTCGAGCGCTGTGTGTGTCTTCCTTGTGTGTTGCAGAAGGTCAGGCCTGGTAGACCCAGGTCTAGGCCAGACGAGAGAGCATTGCAGTAGTAGAGTCTTCAGGCCTGGACATGGAGCAGGTATGCAGCGGTAACTCCAGAGCTCTTTGTTACCCTGCTGGGGTTCAGTGCATCTCAGAGACACAGGTTCCCGTGACTAAAGCAGCGACATCAGCCTGCGGAGTCTGCCACCCGGCAGCAAGATAACACGCCTGTCGCCACCTAGTGGTTACAGATGAGAATGGCAGGCTCCACACGGCAGGCGTATTAAAATGGCTTCAATCGCACGTTTGACATGGACGCCCTCTGCTCACCCTCAATCTCCCGCAGACATTTCCCGTCCCCTCCACCTTCACCATCCTGACATTTTATTGACAGCAGTGGTGGCAAATGAGATGCGTTTTTGAAACATTGATTTTTTTTATCTTTATGAAATACTAAGTCAAATGTATAAGTAAGCATATCATTATTGCAACTGAAAAAGTCCTGACACCTGGTTATTAAATGGTGCTTGTGTGCAGATGTTTTGGGCTCCCCAGGTCAGGAGACTGCTCTCTCACGGGCTCCATCTGTACACAAGCATCCCAGTGTGAGAAAGTGATCTAATGTCATAATTCTGCGGCATAATAACCGTTCTCATGTCATGAGGGTTAGATGTTGTAAATGAAGGTTGTGTGAATGATGTGCGTGTTTCTCGAGCATTGAATGAAGGTTGTGCGAATGATGTGCGTGTGTTTCTGGAGCGTTGAATGAAGGTTGTGTGAATGATGTGCGTGTTTCTCGAGCGTTGAATGAAGGTTGTGCGAATGATGTGCGTGTGTTTCTCGAGCGTTGAATGAAGGTTGTGTGAATGATGTGCGTGTTTCTGGAGCGTTGAATGAAGGTTGTGTGAATGATGTGCGTGTTTCTGGAGCGTTGAATGAAGGTTGTGTGAATGATGTGCGTGTGCTTCTCGAGCGTTGAATGAAGGTTGTGTGAATGATGTGCGTGTTTCTCGAGCGTTGAATGAGGGTTGTGTGAATGATGTGCGTGTGTTTCTCGAGCGTTGAATGAGGGTTGTGTGAATGATGTGCGTGTTTCTCGAGCGTTGAATGAAGGTTGTGTGAATGATGTGCGTGTGCTTCTCGAGCGTTGAATGAGGGTTGTGTGAATGATGTGCGTGTTTCTCGAGCGTTGAATGAAGGTTGTGTGAATGATGTGCGTGTGCTTCTCGAGCGTTGAATGAGGGTTGTGTGAATGATGTGCGTGTTTCTCGAGCGTTGAATGAAGGTTGTGTGAATGATGTGCGTGTGCTTCTCGAGCGTTGAATGAAGGTTGTGTGAATGATGTGTGTGTTTCTCGAGCGTTGAATGAGGGTTGTGTGAATGATGTGCGTGTGTTTCTCGAGCGTTGAATGAAGGTTGTGTGAATGATGTGCGTGTGTTTCTCGAGCGTTGATAGCAGAGAGAATGGAGCCGACGCCTCCCTCCTTTAGGAAGTCTTTATTGGTTCATCTCTACAGTTTCCTGTCCACAGTTTCATATTAGTCACTACATGTTAGATTAGATCCAATACTGCAACAGCAGTCAACTACACAAGACCCTAAACCCAGCCCAGCAGCTTGCCCCTGCCCACCCACATGCCCCGCCCACATGCCACGCCCATTCCGCATGCGCACTCACCTGCCTGCCCAAAACCCACAGAAAGAGTTACCTGTTAGAATAAACGCCATGAGTCCAGGCAGATACTGCAGAATGTAAACTGCATTCTACAATCTCTGCATAAAAATACAAATATGCTTTAAAAGTATCTGACATATAATAAATGACATTAGAAATATTGCTGTGCTGTGAAGGTCAGTAAGAGTGTGAACCCAGACGCTGTCAGAGGACAGGGGGCTGCTGGTGAGTTTCTAATCTCATTCAAACACAAGGCTTCTAGTGCTATCTGTACAACATTCAACAGACATCTTTTATTACCCCAAACATGATGATAATAATTATGAGAAGAAGAGCAGTACAACATTAAGCCCATCTCATCAGCATCAAATCAACTATAAGAAAACAACAGCTAAAAAGGCCTCAATACCAGTTAGTTTCCATCACTCTCTGGTGGTTTTGGGGGGGGGGGGTACGGAGGAGGGATTGGGGGGGGTACGGAGGAGGGATTGGGGGGGGGTACGGAGGAGGGATTGGGGAGGTGTGGAGGAGGGATTGGGGGGGGTACGGAGGAGGGATTGGGGAAGTGCGGAGGAGGGATTGGGGGGGGTACGGAGGAGGGATTGGGGGGTATGGAGGAGGGATTGGGGAGGTGCGGAGGAGGGATTGGGGGGGGTACGGAGGAGGGATTGGGGAGGTGCGGAGGAGGGATTGGGGGGGTACGGAGGAGGGATTGGGGGGTGCGGAGGAGGGATTGGGGGGGTACGGAGGAGGGATTGGGGAGGTGCGGAGGAGGGATTGGGGGGGTACGGAGGAGGGATTGGGGAGGTGCGGAGGAGGGATTGGGGGGGGTACGGAGGAGGGAATGGAGGGGGGGTACGGAGGAGGGATGGGGGGGGGGGCAACCTTGTTGTCACCATCAGTGACATGAAGCCTGAAGCAGCCAGTGGCAGAACAGCAAGAGGATCCAGTGACACCAGACAGCAGTGATTCACTGGGCTTCTTCCACTGAAGAGAGAGGGAGGGAGGGAGAGAGAGGGGGGGGGGAGAGGGAGAGGGAGAGGGAGAGAGGGAGAGAGGGGGGGAGAGAGAGAGAGAGAGAGAGGGAGAGAGAGAGAGAGAGAGAGAGAGAGAGGGGGGGAGAGATGGAGGGGGAGGGAGAGAGAGGGAGAGAGGGGGGAGAGAGGGAGAGAGAGAGAGGGAGGGAGAGAGAGAGGGGGGGAGAGAGAGAGAGGGAGGGGGAGATGGAGAGAGGGAGGGGGAGATGGAGGGGGAGGGAGAGAGAGAGGGAGAGGGAGAGAGAGAGAGAGAGAGGGGGGGAGAGAGGGAGAGGGAGAGAGTGAGGGAGAGAGAGAGAGGGAGAGAGGGGGGGGAGAGAGGGAGAGAGGGGGGGAGAGAGGGAGAGAGAGGGAGAGAGGGGGGGAGAGAGGGAGAGAGAGATGTAGGGAGAGAGAGGGGGGGGAGAGAGAGAGAGGGGGGGGAGAGAGAGAGAGGGAGGGGGAGGGAGAGCGACAGAGGGAGGGAGAGAGAGGGAGGGAGGGAGAGGGAGAGAGAGAGAGAGAGAGAGAGAGAGAGGGAGAGGGAGAGAGAGAGAGAGGGAGAGAGAGAGAGAGAGGGAGAGAGAGAGAGGGAGGGAGAGCGACAGAGGGAGAGAGAGATGAAAGACAGATGAGAGGGATGAGAGAGGGATGAGAGGGAACGGGTGCTACAGACACAGGCTAAGTGCTCTTGGTGAGGAGTGCTGGAAAGGAAAGGCACTGTGGCTTTGACTGACACGTCATGTTTTAAGGCCCAGCAGTGGGACTGCACAACTCATAAGGTGCTCTAACACAGTAATGCACACGGGACACAACACAGCGAGCTCAGAGCCGCCCCCCCCCGCCCCCGCCCCCGCGCTGCCTGCCAGCCAGCCACACGCTGGGCTGCCATCTCGAACAGGCCTAAATAAGCACAGTGTGACACTGCTTTCTGACAGGGGTACCCCTGCCCGAGGCTCCGGAGTCACAGAAGCTGCAGTCCCCTGTGTGCCTGGCAGGGGTGTCAGCGGGGCTCCCTCAGGCAGACACAGGGATCAGCTGCAGAAAGGCCACCACATCCAGAATGGAAGATTTTATATTTCAGTAAACTCAGTCATTGTTGCCACCTGTTGCCACTGCATATGCATATATTGTTGGACATGTGATGGGTGCAGTTTTACAATATAGTCTACAACATATACATAAGCCCACATACTGTGTGGTACAGTGGCAGTCAGTGATGTATGTGGCCATATATATTTCCCTGCCTCTGGCTGGTGGCATGGGGGGCGGGGGGGCTCTGATTCGCACAGTGGCACTGAAACACAAAATCACTTCATTTCCTTTACTATGTTTGGTCTAAGAAAAAATAAAAAAATAAAAATAAAACCTATTTTGGGAAAATTACCTCTCACACAGTGCTCTGTAGACAATCCAGTCTTCTTTCACAACTATTATAAATTTATTACTAATATTAATATCCTTTTTTCTTAATTGTTTTTTGTTCATGAAATAATAAAAAGAAATAATTTTTTTGTTTTGTTTTATCCTTATAAAAGCTACATATTTCCTACTGGGTATTCTAGCAAGGTGTTAGTGTTTCTCATAGTTAATTTCTCTTTCTTTAAAAACATCTACTGACCTAAAAGAGTAATCACAAGTCCTGTGTGTTACATGGTCCTGTTGTTTGGATGGTTTTTGGGTTCCCCGTCCCAGCCTCTGCACGCTCTCCCGTCGGCCATTTCAGCACAATTCTGCACTCAGGTAAGTGTGAAAATGGCTCCAGGACGTTGGTGACAGTGTGTTTGCGCTCTCGTCCGCCACTGGAATATGGTCTCACCCGAAATACTGGCACTTCTGATGTAAACATAGACATTTTTTCATAAGCCTCACTTTCTTTTTGATTTCATTTTTTATCCAATCAGAGCGAGCATTACTGACAGCAGCGAGAACTCCACAGTTACCCCCTGCCCCGATGCAGCTCTCTGAGCCTCAGCAGAGAAAGAAGCCCTGCACCACAGCACCTCCACAGGCACTGCTTCTGACCGCAGGGAGAGGGAGCTGCTTCTCAGCCGCGTGGATCATTATTCCTGCCTGTCCAGTACAAACGCGCCTCAGCTCAGTTATTCAGACAGCAGGATGGTCTCTCTGGCCTGAGAGATGACTCAGGGCATGCAGGGGACAGGAGGGAGAGTGAGGGAAACTCCGGCTTTTCAGCAGAATGAGTCCTGCTCCTGGAGGGTTTGAACTCACAGTGAAACAGATGGCAGCTGGATGAAGCACTTCCTCATATTCACCATCCAAACACAGCCCTTCCGGCGTGACCTCGCTGAGCAGAAAGCACAGCGCCCCCTAGCTGCAGCGGTCAGAAAGGTGCAGAGTGTTGGTTAGCTCCCAGGCAGAGTCCAGCTGTATATCACTACA
>NC_050600.1:495211-500211 GCF_013368585.1 Megalops cyprinoides | reverse complement strand
GGAAAAATCTGTGTCAGTTTCCTCAGATGGCTTTGACTTCCTCTACAGCACAACAGCAATGTGCCTCAGAGGCTTTGAACCCGCAGCTCACACCATACAGCTGTGCCTCAGAGGCTTCGAGGCCCATCAGAGGATGCAGATTAAAACAATCCTGCATTCAGACAGGGGACTTCAGGAACTCCAGAGTTTCCTAAGAAATATTTACCTTATTCATATTAACTGCCATGCACAAGTGCTTCAAAGTGTATGTGTGCATCATATATAACACTCATATATACAGCAATGCATATATATATATATATATATATATATATATATATATATATATATATATTATGCATTGCTACATATGATTTTATATATTTATATATTTGTGTGTGTGTATATATATATACATATATATATATGTGTGTGTGTGTGTGTGTGTGTGTATATACACACACACAGTATATCTAGTGGATATATACACCGTATATGTAATATGCGTATGTATACATATATCTAATTTTGCTTGGAACAGACTTTACACTTCACCAGTCTGATGTCCATGCACTGAAATCCACTGTATCACATTAAAAACAATGGCGTCTATTAAAGTTGTGAAAGTGAAGGGCTGTGAGGAGAGCAGGTCTGTAACATGCGACGCGGAGTCTCTGCTGTGAAGATGACATGTCTGTTTCTTATCTCGACAGGAATTTCCTCTGACTGCAAGATGTGCGTCAATAACGCGCAACCATTTTCAGTCGCTCTCCTTCTCCCGCGGCCATCTCAATTAAACGGCACATTAATGAAATAAATAACTGCCAACAAACACATCAATGCGGAGACGCACAGAAACCGCCTGAAATCGCATCCCCTCTCGTAGTTTGCCCTGAGAAACATTTCGCAAAACACTAACCGTAATTTAACACGCTGCTGTTTTAGGATGAAATATTAGCTAATAAATATGACTGTTAATGTTATTAGTACCCAGTTTACGCCGTTGCGCGCAAACGACACTGGCCGTGGCTCTTTAAGCATCTCCACTCTCCTTTCTCTCCCAATTTTACAACAAAAGATCAGTGCGAGGGGGAAGAAGCGAGCGAACGAAGAAAGTGCCATCATGGATTTCATTTTGAATCTCACTGCCAATCTCTCCGCCCTCCCCAAACTACGGCGATCCTGCACATTCTGCTCCTCTTCATTATAAATAGATACTAACCAAATGTTACACTGAAAGCTTTACTCCCAGCGTTGTGCTTTAAAATGGTTGCATTTACACATTCGCTACTTTTATAGAAAGCCGTGTAGCTTCGAGCGAGGTAACTGCCGGAGCCAGTTTCTCTAAAGAGGTGACGTTAGGACAAGCAGCCCGGCCGTAATAGTCCTGTTTGTAGTAGTAAGTAGTAGCAGCAGAAATGGGATAATGGTTGTTTACGACCCAAGTTCACGGTGACGGTGTGATCTAGTCAAACCTCTCCGTAATCCAAATAATGCCTTTATATGTTACTGACAAAAGAATCAGCTAATCACCGACCCACCTTGCATTTACGGACGCACCGTGCTGTCCTCGTATCGCGGGATATATGCTCAGGTCAGATTTTGTAATCGAAAAGCCTTTGTCGAGAATTCCACGGATTATACAGGTTCATATTTTGTACTTTAAAAAAACTTTAGTATATTTTTAGTTTCCTGAAATATACTGGCTGGACTATGAAGCATAAAGCGCGATTCATTCAAAGGTTCACGAACATATAAAACAAATACATGAAAACATAATACAACCATAGATAACATACTTTAAAAATTCTAGCTTATGTGTATTCTTTTTGGGAACTTAGTTAAAGTACACGTATCAATATTTCATAAGTCTTCCATGTGCTTGTGGATCCACTTTGGGTTACTTTTTATACTTCACAATTTGTCCGGGTCTGTAACAGTTTTTACAGGGCAAATACATATCTCTAGCCGGTATGGTTGGTATTTTAGGCCCTCGGTTAAAGTGTAACATTTTAGTACGGATGTTCTCTAATCCTGGCATCAATAGGCTCGTCAGATAAGCAGACACCCGCGCTACACACATCGGCTCATACATGCACATACAAGTACTCAAGTGTGCAAGACTACATGTATGCACAAGCGCCAATCAGCGCGACCACCCGCTCACCACCGCAACACATCAAGCAAGAAATGTAGGGAAAAATACCGACAAAATGTATACAATCAATATAAACACATTTTATCTTCCACATTTGCAAAAGTCGTCGCCAGATAGTTGTTGTTTTCAAAAAAACAACCAAAAAAAAAAAAAAAAACAACAATAGACTATTCGTAATGAAAAAATATCTTGAGTAATGTTTCACTGGAACGCGAAAACGGTGCAGTTCCGTATAATCACCAATAAATGTGCATATGTGTATGTATTCATAAGTATTTTTTAATATAAAAGAATTTTTGTGATGAAAGTAAGGCTCAATGTACTTACGGGAGAGGCGGCGAGCAGATTAATGACACGACACGTCATGATTACGTTTCACTTGAATTAAATACATTACGAGTTGGGAAAAAAATGGAAATCGGGGTTGTTGTATACAAGCATACGCCGTCCCCCCTCCCCTCTCTCCCGCGCCGCTTCTCCTCCCCTCCTCTCTCGCACGTCTCTCTCCCTTGAATTTTTTCAAAGATCCCTTTATTGTGCAGTCGTGAGTGAGTGAATGAGAGAGAGAGAGAGAGAGGGAGAGAGAGCGATGAGAGAGGGAGGGAGAGTGATGTAGGTTGCAAATGTAATTATAATCTCTCCAGCACCATTTTGGAGCGTTCCCACATGTGCACCTTTCTGTCCGCGGTGGCGCACAGCGAAGCGCCAGGCACGTTAAACGACGCTAAACTGCGGGCTACACACCCCACGCACAGCACTCTGACATGTCGTAGCCATTCGGCGTGTTTTTTCGATCAAAGTAAGACAAAAGTGACAGTTCTAGGTGTGGTTTCCGAGCGTGTTTTGATAAGCGAGGCCGGAAGCGCACGGTTACAAAGTTTCACATGCAGGCTGCTGGAGTTTGTGATTTTTGTTTCGTTTAAACACATCCGTTAAAAACAATCACACTCACCCACACACACACACACACACACAGTTTGCCAATTAAATAAAGGCACATAATAACAATAAACTTCTTCCATGTTTAGGAATCTGTTTAAAAGAAATAGCATGCCTGCTTGATTTATGTATATCACTGGGCTGCGCAGAGTGCTGTAGTGATACGTGTGAAAGCCTCACTCGCCGTGGACGTTCTGCGGAAAGGGTGAGTGATATGCGCGATCCCGCAGCCAGATGCGGGATTAGAACGCAGAGCGGCTCGTGGTCTCAGGTGCGGTCCTGTCAGCGTTCAGGCCTGCAGTGAGCTCAGCTCCAGCCCCACCTGTGCACACCTGTCTGAACCTGCAACAGGCTCAGAACTGAAGGCAGCTGCTGACGTCATTCAGAGCCATGTATTTCCACGTTCTCTTTAAATACAAAATACATTTTGACATTCTTAGAATGTCTTTTAGATATTTATTATTATTACTAAATAATAATGAGGGGTCTAAATAAAGGACCTTCACCCCACCTGAAAACTAACCACACAGACCAACCACAGACAGTGCAGCTGTCATTGTGAGGGGTGTGCTTGTTGCATCACTTTACACTAATCCGGAATGTTGTATCTATCTTACAGTTTTTACATGCTACCTGTTTATATGGCTGCATGTGTGATGAGGTAACTGAGGTTTGGGACTTGGGCCAATGGGTGCACTGTCCCATCTGGCAGAGTGTCAACCTTTTGGCCACAAGATGTGCTCTTTATCAGAGCAGCACCCTGCACACTCTGTGTGTGAGGGGTGTGTGAGAGGCAGCGCAATCATTGGCTAATGAGCCTCACCTGCACCAGCCGTGGCTGCACACCTGAGGCTGGCTGCAGGCGGCTGTGTCTCTGTGCTGCTCTGCTGACCCCTCCCCCTCCTCGTGGTGACGCTGATGTTTGCACTCGTCAGAGGCAGGAGCGCGGTGGATCCAAGGCCGCCGGTGGCGGGACAGGTTTGGCGGGACGGCCTCATGACAGCACCTACTGCACCCTTCTACTGCCACTGCGGCTCCACGCCCATCATCTGACTAATCCTCTTTGTGAGGTGATAGCAGCATTATATATATATATATAATTTTTTTTTCTTTTTTCGTTTTCTTTTAGATCACGTGGATGGTCATGTACGTGTGCGCCGTTTACCTGGAGAACTGATGGCACCAGGATGCACTGTGGGAAGACGAAAAGCCGGTGGAGGGAGTGTGATGCTCTGATGTTCTGCTGGGAGACCCTGGGTCCGGCCATTCATGTGGATGTCAATTTGACACGTGCCACCTACCTAAACATTGTTGCAGACCAGATACACCCTTTCATGGCAATGGTATTCCCTGATGGCAGTGGCCTCTTTCAGCAGGATAATGCGTCCTGCCACACTACACACATTGTTCGGGAATGGTTTGAGGAACATGATAAAGTGTTCAAGGTGTTGCCCTGGCCTCCAAATTCTTCAGATCTCAATCCACTTGAGGACTTGAAGAATCTGCTGCTAATGTTTTGGTACCAGATACCACAGGACACCTTCAGGGGTCTTGTAGAGTCCATGCCTTGGCAGGTCAGAGCTGTTTTGGTGGCACACGGAGGACCAACAGCATATTAGGCAGGTGGTCATAATGTATTGGCTCATCAGTGTGTATATATATATATATATATATATATATATATATATATATATATATATATATATATATATATATATATATTCTGATTCTGATTCTTGCTCCAATAAAAGAGTGCGAGTGAGAGCATGTGTTTAAACACAGTGCAGACGGCCACTCAAACAGTCCCCAACCACAGCAAGGAACCAATCAGCATCAGATTCAGAACCTGGACTGGATTTGGATTCAGAACCTGAGCTGGAGGAAGACCACAACAGGAGGAACAGTATGTGGTGTGTTTGGGCCA
>NC_050600.1:475211-482711 GCF_013368585.1 Megalops cyprinoides | reverse complement strand
AATCATTTTAACTAATCAGTTATATGAGGAACTTTTGCTCATGACCTGAAGGGATTTGACAGGCTAACAGTTGATGTATACAGACTTACGTATTTGCTGAAGCAGTCCTGCAGCAGCAGGGTCTGTGTGAGAGCTCCCTCCATGGACGGGAGGAGGTACTGCGAATGGAAGGAGCTCAGACTGCTCCAGTTGGCGAAAAGGGCGTCGCTTTTGCCCTGCAGAGGAGCAGGGGTATCAGGACTGTCCAGCAGGGGGAGGTAGTTCTCCTCCACCCCTTTCAGAACTGCCACATACTGCCTCTCTGAGCTCAGCAGCTTGCAGCACAGCAGGTTTATTTTACTGAGAGGGACAGAGAGAGAGACATGCAAACTCAGTCGCCGTACAGAATCTGTGAGCTCACTCTGTGAGCTCAGTCTGGCCACAGTCACTCTGTGAGCTCAGTCTGGTCACAGTCACTCTGCCATATGTTATCAGAATATTACTATTAATATTGCTGATGTCACTGTTTTTATCACAGCCATTTGGAAGCAATATCTACAGACTAATAGCTCTTAAGATTAATGCATAGTTAGGTGCCCCAATAGGTGCTGTAATTTTTTGCTGCTGTAATTTAGGTTATTTAGGATAATCAGGTTAACCCCGGTTGTGTTGATGCTATGCTGTCTCGGTATCAGCGGAGGTGAGCGCTGGGCCCTGTGCCGCGCCCCCGCCGTGCATTGTGGGAGAGGTGCAGGGCTCACTGCTTCCTTCACAGCGGTTTCAGACTCACCTCTGTGCGGTCGGCCCCTGCCTCTCCCCTGCGGTCTCTCTCTCCGCTCTGCTCAGGAGGACGTGTTGCCGTGGCGACCCGGTGTGATCCACCACCTCCTTGCTGCTGACCTCCACCCCGCGGATGAGTACCCCCCCTCCCCCCGGCCCCCCCATGGGGAGGGCGGCCGCCACGCCAGCGCTGAGAACGGGGTCAGCGAGTGCCCTGCGGCCCAGCCAGGACAGGGGCGAGGCCCGGCTGCCTGCCCCGGGACCCTCCCCCGGGCGGGGCACGGCAGGGGCGCGGCGTGGGGCCAGCAGCACCTGCAGGTCAAAGCTGGGGTGTCGCCTGCGGGGGGGTTTGGGGGGCAGTGGGGCATCTGGGCCCTAAACAGGGAGAGCCGGTCAGGGAGGAGCAGCACCCAGCCGAGGGCAATCAGGCTGCAGGGTGGCCCTCCTCTTCAGACTGCATCTCGGTTCCTCCTCAATCCCCCCCAACACCTGCTACCTCTCCTAATGTATGTTTGTTTTATGCGTAATATTGTCATGTGTTTTGGATTCTGTGATCTAATGACTGATGTTTGTTTTATGCGTAATATTGTCATGTGTTTTGGATTCTGTGATCTAATGACTGATGTATGGTAGCACACTTGGCTTCTGTTGTCTAGTCAGCTTGCGCAGGTTAACTTGTGGTTGAGCTTGAATGGTGTTAAGCTCACACTCTCTGGGCTGGGAGTGTTAGGCTGGTCTGACGCTGACGCTCATTTAACCTGAATGGATACACTTCTGCTCTCTTGTGCTGGAAGTGGCTCTGGATAAGAGCATCTGCTAAACGCATGTAATATAATGTAATGCGTTCAAATACACGCTCACTCAGACACATACATACAGGCACACACACACACATACAGGCACACACACACACGCACACACACAGACATGCACACATACAGGCACACACACACAGGCACACACACACACACACACACACACACACACACACATACAGGCACACACACATACAGGCACACACACACACACACACACACACACACACACACACACATACAGACACACACATACAGGCACACACACACAGGCACACACACACACACATACAGGCACACACACACACACACACATACAGGCACACACACACACACACATACAGGCACACACACACACACACACATACAGGCACACACACACAGGCACACACACACAAACTCACAGTTTTCTTGGCAGGGTGCAGCAGAGCTTGCAGGAACTTCCCTCCTCCTGCTGCTCCTGCTCCTCCTCCTGCTGCTCCTGCCCCTCCTCCCCCTCCCTCTCTCTTCTTGTCGTCTCCTATCTTCAGAGTGGAGCAGTTCTGTGGGCGGAAGAGGGAGGCGAGGGACCCCCAGGTCTGCAACGCCCCCTCCCCTTCCCCCTCCCACTCGGCCTCTCCCTGCAGGTTCAGCAGGTCCCACATGCTGGAGGAGGCGGTGGCTTTGGGCCGGGGCGCCGCGGGGCCTCGCTCCGCCTGCAGCAGCCGGGCCTTGAACTGGCCCAGCGTGGTCTGGTAGCGCTCCAGCGTGTGGGACCACAGGTCCAGCAGGGGCCCGCCCCCCAGCTCCAGCGCCAGCGCGCGGGCGTCATGGAAACGGGAGGGAGGGATGGGGGGCAGCGAGGTGAGGGGCGAGCTCGAGGGGGGCAGGGGCGTGGCGGAGACCACGTCGCACCACTGAGACGCCTGTGGGGGGGGGGAGTTAGCGTCAGAGAGGAGGCCTGCCTGGCCAGCTTCACATAGGTCTCTCTCACGGTCAGCCTGCTTTAGATGCACAGAATATGATGCTCCTTTGTCTGTGGGGGGTGATGGCCTAATTCAGCCCTGAACACATTATTGTTGTTTTTTTTCAGGGCCTGACAGATACCCAGCAGCCCGGTCTGACTGGGACAGTCCCAGCCTCCCAGCTAACCTCTGAAAAATATTAAAATGCCTCGGTTTTTACGCGAGTTTCATAATCCATGAACTCTTTTATGTTTCCCAAGCTTAAAAAGCTTTGTTATCACTAATGCAATGATGTACAGTATTACAGGCTTCAGTTAGCTGCATGGTTGGTAGGCTACAGTGTATCATTAGGCTATAGACTGACAGTAGCATTTTTAAGGGGTGCAGTGTTGAAAACACTCAATCTCTTTCTCTGCCTGCTTGGGTTTTAAAAATCTGGTCACCCTAAAAGTTATTATGCATTAGTTTAGCTGTGTGTAGCATTAGTTTAGCATTAGTTTAGCTGTGTGCAGCATTAGTTTAGCTGTGTGTAACATTAGTTTAGCTGTGTGTAACATTAGTTTAGCATTCTTTAGTCATCTCAGAGTTATCGGACTGTGTCCTAACAGGAGCCACACATGCACTGATGCACTCAGGGTCCATGGCATAGCAGTCAGAGGGTGGTCACTCTCAGCCAGATCAGCGTTATAGCAGTCAGAGGGTGGTCACTCTCAGCCAGATCAGCGTTATAGCAGTCAGAGGGCGGTCTCTCTCAGCCAGATCAGCATTATAGCAGTCAGAGGGCGGTCTCTCTCAGCCAGATCAGCATTATAGCAGTCAGAGGGCGGTCTCTCTCAGCCAGATCAGCATTATAGCAGTCAGAGGGCGGTCTCTCTCAGCCAGATCAGCATTATAGCAGTCAGAGGGCGGTCTCTCTCAGCCAGATCAGCGTTATAGCAGTCAGAGGGCGGTCTCTCTCACCTCGGTCAGTGTTATAACAGTCTCAGGCTGGTCTCTCTCAGCCAGATCAGCGTTATAGCAGTCAGAGGGCGGTCTCTCTCACCTCGGTCAGTGTTATAACAGTCTCAGGCTGGTCTCTCTCAGCCAGATCAGCGTTATAGCAGTCAGAGGGCGGTCTCTCTCACCTCGGTCAGTGTGGACAGCAGTCTCAGGGTGGTGTCCAGTTGAGCCCAGCAGTCGGACAGACAGTGGGACATGTCCCTCAGCTTCTCTCTGACAGACGGCAGGCGAGCCAGCACTGGTGCCAATCCCGCCCACTCCAGCTCCGCCCAGTTCTCAATTTCACCAATCACAGTGTGAGTCTCTCTGTGGAGCTCCTGCAGAAACACATGCTGTCAGTTCTCTCACACACCTGCACACACACACACACACACACACACCTGCACACACACACACACACACACACACACACCTGCACACACTCGCACACACACTCCTGCACACATGCACACACACACCTGCACACACACACACCTGCACATACGCGCGCACACACACACACACACACACACACACACCTGCACACACTCGCACGCACACACACACACACACACACACACACACACACACCTGCACACACTCGCACACACACGCACTTGCACACATGCACACACACGCACCTGCACACATGCACACACACGCACATGCGTGTGCACACTCACCATGGCGGTCTCTCTGAAGGCTTTGAACTTGTGCTGTTTGAGGGATAATCTGCTGAGAGACAGAGGGGGGTCCCTGTACTCCTCCAGCTGGTCCTGCACCTGATCCACCTCCCTCTCACACTGAGAGAGAGAGAGAGAGAGAGAGAGAGGGGGAGGGAGGGTTAGGGACAAAGAGAGTTAGGGTTAGGGACACAGAGAGGGAGGGAGGGGGGGTTAGGGATACAGAAAGGGAGGGAGGGTTAGGGACACAGAGAGGGAGGGAGGGAGGGAGGGTTAGGGACACAGAGAGCGAGGGAGGGAGGGTTAGGGACACAGAGAGTGAGGGAGGGGGGGTTAGGGATACAGAAAGGGAGGGAGGGTTAGGGACACAGAGAGCGAGGGAGGGAGGGAGGGTTAGGGACACAGAGAGCGAGGGAGGGTTAGGGATACAGAGAGCGAGGGAGGGTTAGGGACACAGAGAGCGAGGGAGGGAGGGAGGGTTAGGGACACAGAGAGCGAGGGAGGGTTAGGGACACAGAGAGGGAGGGAGGGTTAGGGACACAGAGAGGGAGGGAGGGTTAGGGACACACGGTGTTACACGCTGACTGTGGCTGCACTGTCCTCCCGCTCTGCACACTCACCCTGTCCAGCTTCTCCTCCAGAGCGGCCAGCCTGCCCAGGGCCTCCAGCTCGCCGCTCCGCTGGTTAGACACGCGCACCAGCCTGTGCAGGGCATCATCCACGCTGTTATACAGGTCAGAGGTCACGGCCAGGGCTGCCCTGTGGGCCGGAGCACAGCGGGACAGCAGCGGGTCAGAACCTGTGCAGCAGGCCTCTCCCCGGCCTCTCCCCGGGCACAGTGGGCCTCTCCCCGGGCACTCTCCCCGGCCACAGTGGGCCTCTCCCCGGCCTCTCCCCGTGCACAGTGGGCCTCTCCCCGGCCTCTCCCCGGGCACAGTGGGCCTCTCCCCGGGCACTCTCCCCGGCCACAGTGGGCCTCTCCCCGGCCTCTCCCCGTGCACAGTGGGCCTCTCCCCGGCCTCTCCCCGGGCACAGTGGGCCTCTCCCCGGCCGCTCTCCCCGGGCACAGTGGGCCTCTCCCCGGGCACTCTCCCCGGGCACAGTGGGCCTCTCCCCGGCCACAGTGGGCCTCTCCCCGGGCACTCTCCCCGGGCCGCTCTCCCCGTGCACAGTGGGCCTCTCCCCGGGCACAGTGGGCCTCTCCCCGGGCACAGTGGGCCTCTCCCCGGCCACAGTGGGCCTCTCCCCGGCCTCTCCCCGGCCTCTCCCCGGGCACAGTGGGCCTCTCCCCGGGCACTCTCCCCGGCCACAGTGGGCCTCTCCCCGGCCTCTCCCCGTGCACAGTGGGCCTCTCCCCGGCCTCTCCCCGGGCACAGTGGGCCTCTCCCCGGCCGCTCTCCCCGGGCACAGTGGGCCTCTCCCCGGGCACTCTCCCCGGGCACAGTGGGCCTCTCCCCGGCCACAGTGGGCCTCTCCCCGGGCACTCTCCCCGGGCCGCTCTCCCCGTGCACAGTGGGCCTCTCCCCGGCCACAGTGGGCCTCTCCCCAGGCACTCTCCCCGGGCCGCTCTCCCCGGCCACAGTGGGCCTCTCCCCGGGCACAGTGGGCCTCTCCCCGGCCACAGTGGGCCTCTCCCCGGCCTCTCCCCGGCCTCTCCCCGGGCACAGTGGGCCTCTCCCCGGCCGCTCTCCCCGGGCACAGTGGGCCTCTCCCCGGCCGCTCTCCCCGGCCACAGTGGGCCTCTCCCCGGGCACAGTGGGCCTCTCCCCGGCCACAGTGGGCCTCTCCCCGGCCGCTCTCCCCGGGCACAGTGGGCCTCTCCCCGGGCACAGTGGGCCTCTCCCCGTGCACAGTGGGCCTCTCCCCGGCCGCTCTCCCCGGGCACAGTGGGCCTCTCCCCGGGCACAGTGGGCCTCTCCCCGTGCACAGTGGGCCTCTCCCCGGCCGCTCTCCCCGGGCACAGTGGGCCTCTCCCCGGCCACAGTGGGCCTCTCCCCGGCCGCTCTCCCCGGGCACAGTGGGCCTCTCCCCGGCCTCTCCCCAGCCACAGTGGGCCTCTCCCCGGCCACAGTGGGCCTCTCCCCGGCCACAGTGGGCCTCTCCCCGGGCACAGTGGGCCTCTCCCCGGGCACAGTGGGCCTCTCCCCGGCCGCTCTCCCCGGGCACAGTGGGCCTCTCCCCGGGCACTCTCCCCGGGCACAGTGGGCCTCTCCCCGGACGAACTGCATGGCAGGGCCAGCGGTCCCCTCTGCACAGCACTCTGCTGAGGTCACGTCGTCAGTGTCCAGCGAAGACCGCGATTGGCCCAGGCAGAGACCCCTGTGGCACGCCATTGGACAGCTCTAACCATGAGGAGAGACATGCCGGGTACCTGACGCTCTGTTTCCAGGTGGATCACAGATCCAGGGGGCCATGTTCTCTAACGCCATGCTGTGCTCAGACACTTTGATAAAAGATACTGCACATGGCACTGGCCTCTGTGTACCTCCAGCACACACGGGGTTAAGGACACTGACGAGGGCACCTGTTCCACACCTCACCTCACCTGATCAAGCTCGGGACCAATGAGGACTCATCTGTTGCAAATCTTCCCCTCAGCTCATCCGTATTTTCAGCAATTACAATTCACGCTGTAGAAACTGCACTAATCACGCCTACAGCTCTCCTTTCAGGCAGAGTGAGGCCGCAGACTCTTAAGACACTGCATTCGCGGCTCTGCCAAAGTGCTGCTCTTTAACTGCAGATTTACCAGCTGCTAAGCAGATACGCAAGCAACGTTTCAACGTTTAAGTGCGCATCACATATTAAATCTCTTTACAGCGTTTACCAGGAATATTACCTAAATGTGTCACATGCATTGTGTATAAATCTTTAATCTATATGAGAGCAGACGCAGACGCTGTGCTGTTGAATGAGTCTTTATGCTCATACAAACGCAGCCGACCGCAGGACGGCAGCGTCACACTGACACTCAGGACAGGCCACGCTGCAACGGATGCTGGGATACGCATTCCATTACAGTATATGCTGGGGAACGCGGCACCATCATCGACAACATTCTGACTGGGTCTGCATGGATACCTGCAGTCAGGTGACTTCTGTGCCAGTCCCGTCTTATTGGTCAGCCCTGCCAGCCAAGCCCCGCCCACCCTCTGCAGCTCCGTCAGTCTTTGGTCAGCCAGGACGCCGGCCATGAGCTGCTTGTGTTTGTCCATGCAGAGTGACACAGCCTGTGACACAGAGAGAGACGGCACAGTGAATGGCACAGCACAGCACAGCACAGTGTGGAGATACAGCGTGTGTCTGACTCATGCTGTGTTT
>NC_050600.1:467711-470211 GCF_013368585.1 Megalops cyprinoides | reverse complement strand
CAACCCCAACACAACCCCAACACTGCATTGTGACTACAACAGAAAGTCGGCTGATAACATCAGGAAAAGCTGACTCAGACCCTCCCACCTGTCAGAATTAGCCATCCTGATTGGAGGAGCTCAGGGTCCAGCTCCCTAAGAAGGGGAGGACTCTTAGAAGAAGATCCCTCTGATTGGTCCGGAGATACTGCCGGTGTGGCCTCCTCTGGAGAGTGGTCAGACAAAGACACAGCTGATTGGCTGCTGGCATCAGGGCTGTTTTCTGATTGGACGCTGGGATATTCTAAGGGAGACATGGCAGAGTAAAGCGTTAGAAGCGTCTCACTCTGTCTGGGATATGCAGGTGAAGATGGCCTTTCTGGATCAGAGGGAGGAACAGAACCGATACAAACCAGGCTCTGCCTGTTCAGCTCCCTCATTGGCTTGTCTGGGCCCATCATCCCTCCCTCCTTGTGGCTGGGCCTGCTCTGATTGGTCAGCCGGTGTGAGTGGCAGGTTGATGTCATCCTGTGGGGCTTTTCCTTGGGGTTTGGGAGGCTCCCGCCCACACTGGTTGACTCGACCCCCAGATTTGGCCTTCCCCCGCCCCCCTTTCCCCTTCCTCTTCCTCCTGACAGAGATGAGGAAGGTTTAGAGAAATCAGGTCGCACATAATCATGCAAAAATAAAGCAGCAGCTTCAGTGATTATCATTCCTCTGTGAGACTGTATTCTGCCTAGGTGAGGCAGCAGCTGTGTCCTACCTGGGTGCTCTGAATCCCGCTGTCTTCACTTCCCTTCCTCTGAGACACACTCTGTCCTCCAGCGTCCCAGCGTGCCTCTGTCCAGTGGTGAGCGCTGGGTTCGGGTCCTTGTGAAGGCCGGTCTGGGAGTCCTGCTTCTCAGAGCTCACTGTGGTCTTGTGTCCTGCTCTGTTTTGGTCGGACAGGGCTGTGTGCGACTGCGTCTGAGAAATGCAGTCTCCATCACATTGCTGGTCAGTGTTCTCTCCCCCTCTCGCAACATCAGCCAATGGCCTGTCAGCATCCTCTCCCCCTTCTGAGCCTCCAACCAATAGCCTCTCAGTATTCTCCACAGGTGGGTCTGAATGTGGCAGCTTGTCATCTGATTGGCCCTTGCCCGAGTGTCCCGGCTTGGGCTCCTCCACTCCCGGCCCATCCTGGCTGCTGGTCTCCTTCCCCTCCCTCTCCCTCCCCACTCCCGGCCTCCTCTCCTGGGCGGGACCCTCCAAATACGGCCCGGGGCTGGCGGGTGCCGCCAGTCCCCCCCCGGCCCCCTCCTCCCCCTCTGACTGCGAGCCCCTCTCTCTCTCCAGGTCGATGACCCTCGGCACGGGCCTGGCGAGGAAGGCGGGGTCCGGTGGGGGGCGGGGGCCGGGCGTGGCGCGGGGGCCAGGGGGCGCGCTGGGGCCGGGGGGTCTGCGTGCCCCCAGCGTGTCGTGCTTGCTGTGGGCCCAGGCCTTGCCCCTGCGGAGCCTCAGGGCCCTGCCCCGCCGGCACAGCGGCAGCGTGCGGGGCTTGCCCACCCCGTGCATTTCCAGGTAGCGGTGCCGAGACTCCGCCCCCCCGTCCACCCCGCCCTCGGGCCCGTCCCGCGGCTCCAGCAGCTCCACGTACTCGCCCCCCGGCTCAGCTCCCGGCTCCACCCCCGGCTCTGCCCCGTCGGGGGGCAGGGGCTCGTCCTCATCCCAGGACCATGCCTCCAGCTCACAGGAGGAGCGGCGCCCCAGCGAGGGGGACAGGCCGGGGGGGGCGCGGGGGCTGTCTGCCAGGCCGGAAACAAATTTGGGATAGACCACCTCCTCCCATGGCAACCGCACCACACCCTCACACGTGCTCACCAGACAGGTGTCCAGACCCCCCCCTCCTGCAGGGAGAGAACAGCAGAGAGTCAGAGGCCCCTGGCTGTTAATGTGGGACGTTTTATTATATAATAACCTTCATGTTGGCCCCCCCTCACCCATCCCCGCCCCCCTTGCCCTCCTCACCCTCCCTCTTGAAGCCCCTCTCCTTGTTAATGCTGTGCAGCCACTCCGGGGTGAACACCAGGGGGTGCTGTGACTCCGGCACCAGGACCTCCTGCACGTTCCGCCCCCCCGGCGCCAGGCACTTGAGGGCCAGGCGGGGGCAGCGCGTGGAGAAGGGCACCACCTGCAGGTAGAAGTCGGTACTGCGAAGGAGCCTCCAGTCCAGCGTGGACAGCTGCACCACCACCTTGTCCCCCAGGCAGAGCGGCCAGCCGGAGTGCAGGAAGAGGCAGCCCAGGTACTGCGACTGAGGGGACACAGAGGCGTTACTGCTGACGGTGCACCGAGGGGCACTGACTGACTCACACTGACCCTCACACTGACCAACCCGCACGCTGACTGACTCACACTGACCCGCACACTGACCCGCACACTGACCAACCCGCACGCTGACTGACCGCACACTGACCCGCACACTGACCCTCACACTGACCAACCCGCACGCTGACTGACTCACACTGACCCGCACACTGAC